>NC_051386.1:57514775-57517275 GCF_015228065.2 Penaeus monodon | reverse complement strand
CAGGAAGAGAAGGGAGATTCCAAAACCGGAGAAGGGAGATTCCCAAAACCAGGGAAAAAAGGGAGATTCCAAAACCAGGAAAAAAGGGAGATTCCAAAACCGGGAAGAGAAGGGGATTCCAATCCAGGAAGAGAAGGGAGATTCCAAATCCAGGAAAAGAAGGGAGATTCCAAATCCGCGAAGAGAAGGGAGATTCCAAATCCAGGAAGAGAAGGGAATTCCAATCCAGGGAAAAGAGGGAGATTCCAAAACCAGAAGAGAAGGGAGATTCCAATCAGGGAAAGGGGAGATTCCAAATCCGCGAAGAGAAGGGAGATTCCAAATCCAGGAAGAGAAGGGAGATTCCAAATCCAGGAAAAAAGGGGATTCCAATCCAGGAAGAGAAGGGAGGATTCCAAATCCCGGAAGAGAAGGAGATTCCAAATCCAGGGAAAAGAAGGGAGATTCCAAAACCGCGAAGAGAAAGAGATTCCAATCCAGAAGAGAAGGGAATTCCAATCCAGGAAAAGAAGGGATATTCCAAAACCAGGAAGAGAAGGGAGCTTCCAATCCAGGAAGAGAAGGGGGATTCCAAATCCAGGAAGAGAAGGGAGATTCCAAATCCAGGAGGAGAGGGAGATTCCCAAAACCAGGAAGAGAAGGATATTCCAAATCCCGGAAAGAAGGGAGATTCCAAATCCGGGGGAGAAGGGAGATTCCAAATCCAGAGAGAGAAGGGAGATTCCAATCCAGAGGAAAGGGAGATTCCAAATCCAGGAGGAGAAGGGAGATTCCAAATCCAGAAGAGAAAGGGGGATTCCAAATCCAGGAAGAGAAAGGGAGATTCCAAATCCAGGAGGGGAAGGAGATTCCAAATCCAGGAAGAGAAGGAGATTCCAAATCCGGGGAAAAGAAGGGAGATTCCAAAACAGGAGGAGAAGGAGATTTTCCCAAATCCGGGAAGAGAAGAGAGATTCCAAATCCAGGAAGAGAAGGGAGATTCCAAATCCAGGAGGAGAAGGGAGATTCCAAATCCAGGGAAAAGAAGGGAGATTCCAAAACCGCGAAGAGAAGGGAGATTCCAAATCCAGGAAGAGAAGGGAGATTCCAAATCCCAGGAGGAGAAGGGAGATTCCAAATCCAGGAAGAGAAGAGAGATTCCAAATCCAGGAAGAGAAGGGAGATTCCAAATCCAGGAAGAGAAGGGAGATTCCAAATCCAGGAGGAGGAAGCCGAGTTTCTGGGTCAGGAGGACGAGGAAAGGGGGGCGGGGTGGGGGTGATTCCAGGGATTCCAGGCATTCCAGCGATTCTAACTCGTGAGCTTTAAACCTCCCCGTCGCGAAGCTTTCAGACCTGAGGCGGATTAAGCGTCCTCGTTCATAATGGAACTAAAACATCCGTTCAGCAAAAGAAAAAAGAAATAAAAAAAAAACATAATAACATAAACAGATATCGTTGCATGAATTGTGTCTGTGTTTTTTTTTTTTTTTTTTTTTTTATCATGTTTAACGTTGGGTAAGAGGGTTTTTTTGTCTGTCTGTCTTTCTTTCTTTCTTTCTCTCGTGTTTGTTTTCCCATGTCTGTTTGTCTCTCTTATTCTCTCTCTCTCTTTCTCTCTGTTTGCCTCTGTCTGTCTGTCTCCCTCTCTCTCTGTTTGTTTGTTTGTCTGTCTGTCTGTCTTTCCCTCTCTCTCTCTCTTATGATTAATGATTATCATTATTGTTATTACCATTATTATCTTTATCATTATCATTATTATTGTTATTATTATTATTATTATTATTATTATTACTATTATTATTGTTATTATTATTATTGTTATTATTATTATTATTATTATTAATATTATTATTATTATTTTGTTATTACTGTTATTATTGTTATTATTATTTATTATTATTATTATTATTATTGTTATTATTATTATTATTATTATCATTAACTTTACTATCATCATCATTATCATTATTTACTATGTATGGCTGTAATGACTTTTTGTATCAATAAGAGAGGGTCTTTTTTAGAGCGTATGATTACAATGAATTAAAGTTTAATTAAACAGCAGGTATTAAATCTTGATTATTAGGATGAAAGATAAAAAATAGGTGTTCTTGATGTATTAATCCGAAGGCTGATCATAGCAATTGTCTCTCTTCTGTTGCAAGAATGACACACTTTTGTTGCTTTGATTAATGTTGATAAGACAGTCCAATTAAAAAAAAGGTTGTTATATATATATATATATATATATATATATATATATATATATATATATATATATATATATATATATATATTTTTTTTTTTTTTTTTTTTTTTTTTTTTTTTTAGCTAGTTATAAGTTGTTGTTCATAACTTATAAAACGATTGTAAGTCACAGGTTGTTTACTCATGGGTTGATTCTCTTTAAAAGTTATAATTACTGTTTCTTTTACAAGCGTTTTCTAAGTTATATTTCATAGGTGTTTCTAATTTATATATTGCTGATCATAAGTAAAATAAATTAAAACAATATTGAA
>NC_051386.1:57498367-57514675 GCF_015228065.2 Penaeus monodon | reverse complement strand
TCTTTTTTTTTTTCTTTTCTCTCTCTTTTGAGTAAACCATTTCTATAAGGAAACTATGTACTTCTAAAAATAATAAAATTGCCTATAATAGTACTTTCATAAAAAAAATCTATCTAATAATAATCAATAATAATAATCATAATAATAATAATCATAACAATAATAATCGGTGGTGGTAGTGGTGATGGTGATGACGATGATGATAATATTAATATTAATAATAATAATAACGATAATAATAATGAAGGTAATAATGATAATTATAGTAATAATAATAATGATAATAATGATAACAATAACAATAACAAGAACAAGAACAGCAATAATAATAACAACAAACTATACCCAGAACATGATAGCACTGGAGGGTATACTGCACCTTCCACGCATGTTGCAAGGATCATTCTCAAATTTCTAGTCTCTGGTGCACGGGTCATACTTCCGGTTTAGCACCCTTGCAACCGAGTGGATTCTCGTTTCACCTTTCATTTTCATTTTTTATTTCTATTTTCGCTATCCCCCTTTTCTTTCTTTCTTTTTTTCGTTTCTTTCTTGTTCTGTATGTCTGTCTGCCCCCCCCCCCTCTCTCTCTCTCTCTCTCTCTCTCTCTCTCTCTCTCTCTCTCTCTCTCTCTCTCTCTCTCTCTCTCTCTCTCTGCAAGATCAGATCATTCACTCCATGGAAGAATTAGTGGGGAGTAAAAATCGCCTTAAGTGAAACAGTTTTAGCACGGCTTCAACGCGTTTCAATATCTGTAAAAACATTTTTATTTGAGATAAAGTGAAAAGGGGAAGAAGAAAAAAAATAATTATATTCCGTTTTCTTTGTTCAGAACAGTCGTTAAAGAGGCTCTTAAGTACAAAGTGCAAGTCAAGACAATTTAGAGGAGAATTCAGATCTTAATAATTGGGAAAAATAATAAAACGCCGTACTTTTATCGCATGTCAAACTTTAATCATCGCGCAGCGTGCATCACACCTCAGTGTTGCCGCCGCGAGAACCATGCTTTTATGGCTTCCATGACGCCCTTAGACTCGTACGGACAGCCAATCATCTCTCGCCCTCGCTCTTGCTCTTTCTCTATTTCCCTCTGCCCCTCTCTCTTTCTCACCTTCAGTCTTTTTATTTTCTCTCTCTCTCTCTCTCTCTCTCTCTCTCTCTCTCTCTCTCTCTCTCTCTCTCTCTCTCTCTCTTCTCTCTCTCTCCTTTTATCCTTCCCTCCCCCCCTCCCTCCCTCCCTGCAACCCTCCCTCCCTTCCTCCTTCATTCTCTCCCTCCCTCTCCCTCTCCCACTTCCCTTCCCGCCTCCCTCCCTCCCTCTCTCCGTCCTTCTTTCGTCTGTTCGTTCCTTTTTTCCTTCCTTCCTTCCTTCCTTCCCCCTTCCTTTCTTTCCCTCATCCATCCCTCTCTCTCACAAATACGACAGTAAAAAGTTATAAACTTTAAGTAAGCACTAAAATTTACAGCCCGCACTCGTGCACAAATGAACTGCATTCACATCCACATGCAAACAAGTTTACATAAATGCTTAAACAGACTTCCAGTTACACGTGCAATTACCTACCAGTGCAAAAAACTGCGAGAGAACGACATAAACACAAACGTAAGCATAAACACACTTACCCACACACGCGCAAGCACACACACACACAGACACAGACACAGACACACACACACACAGACACACAGACACACACACACACACACACGCACACGCACACGCACACGCACACGCACACGCACACGCACACGCACACGCACGCAGGTGTCGTCTGGTCACCCAGGCTATTGATCCCAAAAGAGCATGATGTCCACCTCGCGAAGTCGCCATGGCCGTATCACAGGCCATGTTCTCATAGGGCTGTTGTGTAGGCTTTGCTGTTACTCTTACGGGATTTCGCCGTTGCTCTAAAATACATTTCGCTGTTGCTCTAAAATATATTTTGCTGTTGCTCTGAAATACATTTCGCCGTTGCTCTAAAATACATTTTGATGTTTCTCTAAAACATATTTTGCTGTTTCTCTAAAATATATTTTGCTGTTTCTCTAAAATATATTTTGATGTTGCTCTTAGGGGATTTTGCTATTGCTCTAAAATATAGTTCGTTGTTGCTCTAAATACAAATTTCCTGTTCTTCTATACGGATTTTTCTGCTGCTCTATATGGATTTTGCTGTTGTTCTAATATACGTTTCGATGTTGCTCTAAATAGAATTTTGCTGTTGCCCTGAACGGATCTTCCTGTCGCTCTAAAATGCATTTTGCTGTTGCTCTATATGAATTCTGAGCTTAATCTAAAATACACCCAGCTGTTGTCCTAAACTGAACTCTAAAATACATTTTGTTTTGCTTATAAAACACAATTTGCTGTTAATATAAAATGCATTTTGCTGTATAAATACACAACACGCTTTGCTCTTTACAAATAGAATACTAATTGTTGGTGATATAAAATTCATGTTGCTGTCGAGACAGGAAAAAATACGCGATGCTGCTGATATAGAACACATGTTGCTCTCGAGATTTAAAATGTTGCTGTCGAGATATAAAATACGTGTTGCTGACGTGTCACAGAATAGCTCTGCATTCTATTTCTTCTTCGTTGTTTTTTTCCACTTCTACTTCTATTTCTTCTTCTTTTTTTTCTCTTTCCACTTTTCTTCTCCTTCTTCCACCACATTCTTCTTTTCCCACTCTATCGTCTTTGTCTTCTCCTTCTTCTTCTACCACATTCTTCTTTTCTTCTCTTCCCGCTCTATCGCCTTGTTCTTCTTCATCTCCTCCTCCTCCTTTTCCTTCTCCTTCTCCTTCTCCTTCTCCTTCTCCTTCTCCTTCTCCTCCTCCTCCTCTCCTCCTCCTCCTCCTCTCCTCCTCCTCCTCCTCCTCCTCCTCCTACTCCTCGTCCTTGTCCTTGTCATTCCCCTTCTTCTTCTTCTTCTTCTTCTTCTTCTTCTCCTCCTCCTCCTTCTCCTCCCCCCCCTCTTCCTCTTCCTCCTCCTCCTGCCCACACGTGCAATCCCCACAAACGCCAAATATCCTAGGGCGTAATCACGAATCCCAGGCCGGCCAGAGAATTTAGGCCTACGACCACGCCTACCTGGTGTGCCTGCATGACACCCTCGTGTACGTCCGGTCACGTGCCACTGCCATCTGTCTGGCCCCTTATCCCTGCGCTAATCTCCCTCGGCGTATGCCATGGCCCGTCCTTATCGGCGAGTGTTATCCATTGGTGAATTTTGATGAGGTCAGGTTCGGGACTGGCGGAGACGGGGGGGGGAGGGGGGAGAGGCGAGAAGGGAAAAGAAGGGAGGGGGTGACTGGGGAAAGTTAAGGGGGTGGAAGAAGCGACGGGGGAAGAAGGAAGGATGGGAGGGTGGGGGGGGAGAGGGGGAAGGTAGGGGATAGGGGAAAGGGAAGAGACACCTACATAGAGCGAAGGAAGGTAGGGGGGTGAGGGGTGAGGGGTGAGGAGTTAGTTCCAATATCAATAAGCATTTCTGTAGCACGAACACTTGCCGCCCTGCGTCCGATACCTGCGTCTTAACTAGCATTATGTTCCCCTCACCCTCATCTAAGCCTCCCCCCCCCTTTCCCCTCATTCATCTCACCCCTCCCTCTCCCTTTCCCCTCATCCTCCTCCCCTCTCCTTTTCCCTTTCCCCATATCCACCTCCCTTCTCCCTTCCCCTTTCCCCACATCCACCTACCTTCTCCCTTTCCCTTTCCCCACATCTGTCTCCCTTCTCCCTATCCCTTTCCCCTTCATTCACCCTCCTCTCATCTACCCTCCATTCCCCTCTCCCTTATCCATACTTCCTCCTTCTCCTTATCCACCCACTACTCGCTTCCCTTCACCCCCTCCTTCCCCTCCCCTCCTTCCCCATCCTTCGTCCACTCTTCCTTCCCCCTCCCTTCACCAACCCTTCTTACTCCCTCCCTTTATCCCCCCTCCTTCCCTTCGCCTCATTCCCTCCCCCCCCCCTTTCCCTCCCGCTATTACATGACTCAGTCCCGGAACTAACTTGACTTAGTAGATTGTGAGGGAGAGGAAGGGAGGGGAGGAGGGAGAGGGAGGAGGAGGAGGGGGAGAGGGAGGGAAGGAGGGGGAGAGGGGAGAAGGAGGGGTGAGGGGAAAGGAGGAGGGAGGGGGGGAGGAGCAAGGGTCAGTAATCTAATAGGTGGTAAGGGAGAAGGAGGGGGTGAGGAGGGGAGAGGAGCGAACGATAAGGAGGGGGGAATCGTAATGGTGGAAAGAGAACGAGAGGGGGGGGGGAGGGGAGGGGAGTAAAAGGCAGGAAGAAAAGCGGGGAATGGGACAGTGGAAAAAAAATAATTGGCCAATCGAGGTTTGGTGAGCAGAACCGAGCCGACGCGAGGGGGGAGGGGGGAAGGGGATAGGGGGAAAGGGGGAAGAATGAGGAGTGGCATGAAGCACAGAACTTCCCCCCAGAGAATCAGACCCACACCGACGACGCTTCGGTTGCCACGCGCAGTTGTCACGCGCAGCACGACGCTCGTAAACACGATTCTTTATCCTTCCCCACAAAAGCCGAGTGCTCACTTTACGTAAAAAAAAATTACATCATCCTTTTTATTCCTCGTTTTCTATGGTAATCCGAAACCCTACCCTTCGCCACTCGGAAATACGGACATCATAATCTCATAACGAAAGACTTTTCCGTCCTCGCAAATACTTAGGAATTCTTTAGGTCCAAAAACTTGGCACACACGATGCACAAATAATTAATAACGGAATTTTTACACTTGGCCTTTCTTTCTTCTTTCTCTCTCTCCCACTTTTTCCCTCCCAGAGAGAGAGAGAGAGAGAGAGAGAGAGAGAGAGAGAGAGAGAGAGAGAGAGGGGAGAGAGAGAGAGAGAGAGAGAAGGGGAGAGAGAGAGAGAGAAGAAATAGAGGGAGAGAGAGAGAAAGAGAGGGAAAGGAAGAGGAGAAAGAAAAGAGAGAGAAGAGAGAGAGAGAGGGGAGAGAGAGAAAGAGAAGAGAGTAGAGAAAAATGAGAAGAGAAGAGAGGAAAGGGGAAAGGAGAAAGGGGAAAGAGAGAGAGAGAGAGAGAGAGAGTAAGAGAAAGAGAAAGAAAGAGAAAGAGAGAAAGTAAGAGAAAGAGAAAGAGAGGAAAGAGAAGAGAAGAGAGATAGAGGAGGAGAGAAAAGAGAGAGAGAGAGAGAGAGAGAGATGAGACAGACACACAAACAGATACACAGACAGGCAGACAGACAGACCGAGAAAGGAGGGACAGAGACACGAAACAAAACAACATCGCCACCAGGCAACGAGGAGAAGGATCGCATCGCTCCACCTCACATATCCTACTCGAGCTAGGGGATCCAATCCTATTAATGCTGCCATACGATCCCTCTGCGTGACCGCGACGCAGGTGAGCTGGATCACCCTTCGACAGGAGGAAGGGGGGGGGCGTGAAGGAGGGAAGGAAGGGGTAGGATGGAGGGGAGGGTGGTGGGGAGGGAGGGAGGGAGGGAGGGGGGAGGGAGGGGGGAGGGTGGTGGGGAGGGAGGGAGGGAGGGAGAAGGGGAGGGAGGAAAGGAGAAAGAATGAGAGAGAGGGAAAGGGAGGAAGGAAGGGAAGGGGGGGGGGGAAAGGAGAGGAATTGAGAGGTAAGGGGAGGGGAGGAGAGAGGGAAGGAGGATGGGAAGGTGAAAGGTTGAATAACTGACAGGAGGAGCATGAGGAGGAGGAAGAAGAGCAGGAAGAAGAA
The DNA here is from genome assembly GCF_015228065.2 of Penaeus monodon. Taxonomy (NCBI): domain Eukaryota; kingdom Metazoa; phylum Arthropoda; class Malacostraca; order Decapoda; family Penaeidae; genus Penaeus; species Penaeus monodon. The sequence goes on along the minus strand of NC_051386.1, from coordinate 57,508,943 downwards.
AGGAAGTGGAAGCAAAAGAGGAAAAGGAGGAGGAAGAGGAAGAGAAGGAAGCGGAGGAGGAAGAGGAGGGGGAGAAGAAGGAGGAGGTGAGAGAATGAATTTTTTTCTTGTATGTGTGAGAGTGTGAGTGTGAGAATGAGAATGAGCGTGAGCGTGAATGTGAGTGTTAGCGACTGTCACTGCGAGAAAGACAGGAAGTGTAAGTAGATTTAGTGTAGATTTAAGTGTAAGTGCATTGTTCGCGTTCGTGCCGTCGTCTTGTACTATCTTTCTATCTATCTGTGTATCTATCTATCTATCTATATATACCTACATTTATATCTGTCTATCTATATTTATGTTTATATCTATCTATCTATCTATCTATCTATCTATCTATATTTCGTAACACTAACAGTGGCTACAGGGGAAAGTGTGGGCCCGGGAGAGAAGAAACTGCGCTCAGATGCCTTGTTCTGATTTTCTCTTAGTGTGTGAGTGAGTTCAGTGAGTGGAGTGAGTGAGTGAGTGAGTGAGTGAGTGAGTGGAGTGAGTGAGTGAGTGTGTGAGTGAGTTAGTGGGTGGCTGGGTGGTTTTTGGGTGGGTGGGTGGGTGGGTGGCTGAGTAAGTGAGAAAGAAAGAGAGTGAGCGAGCAAGCGAGTGAGTGAGAGAGAGAAAGTGAGAGTGAGAGAGAATCACAGTAAGAGTGAGAGTCAGTGTAAGTGTGAACACGAGCGTGAGTATGAGTGAGTGAGTGAATGTCACTAATAATGAAAATGAGAGTGCGAGCGTACGCCTCAGCACGAGTACGAAGTGCGAGCGTGTGCACGTATGTCAGTAAGTGTCAGCGCGCGCTAATACCCTCATCTGTTTTCCTATAATACTCCCGAAGCCCAATCTGTGTACGGGTCCTTGCCTCCCCTCCTCTCCCTCGCCGCCCAATCAGGCCATGCTTCTCAATCAATAACCGGGCCAAGAGGTTGTTATGGAATGGTCGATCAACCTCTCCCCGCCTTCAGTCATGTTCCGAAAGCCTGGTGGTGGAGCAGCCGCCGCCGCCGACACGGCTTCCTTCCGACAAGCGACGCCTTCCCAAATTTTCTCGAATTTCCCCTTCGAGCCGAGTTTCGTCTGATGTACGATGCTTTTCTCTCCTTTTGTCTTTTTTTCCCCTCCTTCGCTCGCTCTCTGTCTGTCAGTTTCTCTCTCTCTCTCTCTCTCTTGCCCTCTCTCTCTCTCTCTCTTGCCCTCTCTCTCTCTCTCTTTCTCTCACTTGCCCTCTCTCTCTCTCTCTTCTCTCTCTCCTCTCTCTCTCTCTCTCTCTCTCTCTCTCTCTCTCTGTCTTGCCCTCTCTCTCTCTCTGTCTTGCCCCGACCCCTATCTCTCTCTCTCTCTCTCTCTCTCTCTCTCTCTCTCTCTCTCTCTCTCTCTCTCTCTCTTTTTTTTTTTTTTTTTTTTTTTTTGGGGGGGGTCAAATTCTGGTCTCGGTCACGTTCGCAACAGGAATTCTTTTAGAGCGGTCTCGGGGAAATATTCATGATGTAATATTTCTTTCGAAAAAAGGGGGGGGGGGCGCTACATGCATATTCTGCCGAGAGTATTAATAAACTGAAATTGGAAAATCAGTAAATAACAACTTTCAGTGTCGCAATAGCTACCTGTTTTATCCCCGAAGGCTCGAAACCAGATACATAAAAGAGAAAAAGAAAAAGAAAAGTTTCTCGACTGTTTTCAGCTCAAATAATGTCAACTTTTATCCGATGAAAATGCATGAATTTGCCCCATAAAGTCCTTGCCGGAACTCGCCCCGAGACTTGCCTGATCAGATTATCGAATTTCCAAGACTTTCGGCTACACTGTACTAGGTCCGGGCGCCTGTCAAGCCGGAGGGAAGTGCTGTCAAGACGCCGGGTGCAGCTGGGGTCCCTTCTTGGGGTCTCTCCTTGGGTACCTCCCTGGGATCTTCCCTTGGCGTCCTTCCTCGGGTTCCCTATCTTCGATCCCTCCTCGGGTTCCCCCCTCGGGTCTCCTCCATGGGGCCCCCTCTTGGGGTCCCTCCACGGGTTACCTCCGGGTTCCCTTCTTGGGTTCCCTTCATGGGTTCCCTCCTTGAGTTCCCTTCTTGGGTTCCCTTCATGGGTTCCCCTCTCGGGTTCCCTTCGTGGAGTCCCTCCATGGGGTCTTCTCTCGAGGTCCTTACTTGGGGTCCGTTCTGTGAAAGAGGATTCATGGCGTGAAGCTTTTACATAATTTCTTTTTCTCTGACTGCCAGGCGACGAGAAGTGCGGCCTTTTCTGCAGAGGTCGGGGCTCACTCTTCCTTTCGAGGCTGGAGGCTGCTGTGCTCCGCTTCGACCTGCGGCCATGTTCAGGCGCGTCATTATAAATTTTGCCTCCAGGTCCTTGGTGCAAAGCGTCATGTCGCATTGCAAAATGAGGCACCCCATCCCCTTTACCTTTCCTTTCCCCTTTCTCTCCTGCTGTCGCACACATACGTGTATATACAAGCACCTACGTACGTATGTACATACATACACATTCATAAATATATATGTATATATATATATTTATATATATATATATATATATATATATATATATATATATATATATATACATACACACACATACACACACACGTACGTTTACACGCGAAAACCTTCCCCCAAGGATACTCAGCATTACCCTGATATCAAAGCGCGCGTCCCCACCGCCTAATTGCACTCCACAAGCCACAGTACTATATCTACTTGCGTCTCCACGTGCTTTCATACGCAAATAATGAGAGTTCTAAATATCCACTTGCGTCTCCATGTGCTCATGCGCAAATAATGCGAACTCTGATCCTCCTCGGTTCTGTTCTCCTCCGCTGGTTCGGATGGAAAACCGCCAACGGTTCTTGTCCCGGTGATCTGTAAGGGTTGATAGTGTACTGCGCGCGAGCACCTTCTGAAGGAGGCGCTGCCGGGACGAGGAGTTGGCCGAGGCGGTGTGCTTAGATTCGCGGTTCCTGTTTGTGATCCCACCTTCAGAAAGAGCCGTAAGCGACTGCATTCTTAGGGCAGGCGGAGTTTTAGTCGAAAGGAAAACAGCGGTTGCCGATCCAAGCACAATGCAAGAAACGGTAATAACAAAAGCATAAGAAAATGCTACGTCTCTTGGGAAAGACTTACCGCGCCCATTACAGTAACTGGTGAAACCATCAGTACACGGTGGAGTAAGCAGGGATTTGTATTTCTTAACACAATCATCGAAATCCACAAACAGTTTGACGCTCTTGTCTCATAATAATACCGTAATAATGCCAAGACGTTCTGCTTGATTCCCTTCTCTCTCTCTCTCTCTCTCTCTCTCTCTCTCTCTCTCTCTCTCTCTCTCCTCTCTCTCTCTCTCTCTCTCTCTCTCTCTCTCTCTAAAAAAAAAAAAAAAAAAAAAAAAAAAACTTGAACCGGACTTAATTCCCTACCCCTTGGCCTTCCCCACCCCCCTTTTCCCACGCCCACATTCTCCCCACCCTCGCCATGCCTTCCACCGCGGGCACGAGACCCACAACAACCCACATCCGACACCTTTCCCGCCACGCCCACCTCTAACCCCCCCCCCCTAATCCCAGCCGTCTTTCCACCCCGCCCGAGTATCCTAATATCCAATATACCGCAACGTATTATCCTCCAGATATCAACACCAACAACTAATTAAGGAAGTAATAATCGATACGTTACCTCGACCGCGAGGGTTTCGGGCGGGGGAGGGGGTATGGGAAAAGGGGGGAAGGATGAGGGTGAGGGGGAGAAAAGGGGAGGGAGAGGGAGGGAAGGGTAAGGGAGAGGAGGTTGAGAGGAGGAGAGAGATAGGGAGGAGAGGAAGGGGTGTGTCAGGGGAGGAGGATGAGAGAGAGAGGAGGACAAGAGGAGGGGAAAGAGAGAGGAAAGGCTGAGAGGAGGTAAGAGGGAATGACGGAAAGGGTTAGGTACAGAGGAAAGGAGCGAGTAAGAGGGTGAACGAAGGAGAGGAGAAGAGAGAGGGAGGGTGAAGACCCAGTAGGAAGGGGGAGGGGGTAGGGAGGAGGAGAGTCCGAGATAGGGAAAGGAAAGAGGTAAGAGGGTGAAAGAGGACGAGGGAGCTCGAGGGGAACGAAGAAGAGGCTAGGAGAGTAGGAGGGAGAGGGGGGAGAGGGGGGAGGGCGAAGAGTCAGAAAGAACAACCTAATGAGAAGCCTCACCGATGTGCGCGTCTGCTCGTCATCACAGATCTGCCTCTACACACTTGCGCACACAACTAAGCAAACACGTACGGAAGTATATGAGTGCGACTGAGTGAGTGGTTGTGGGAGGGAACGAGTGAGTGGGAGAATGTCAGTGTAAGCTGATGAGGGCATGAGTGCGTGCGTGAGTGAGTGAGTGAGTAAGTGCGTGACTGCGTGAGAGAGTGAGTGATTGAGTAAGTGTGTGAGTAAGCGAGTTCGTGGCTGCGTGAGAGAGTGAGTGACTGAGTGAGTGAATGAATGAGTAAGTGCGTGACTGCGTAATTGAGTGAATGCGTGAGTGTGAGTGAATGAATGGATAGGCCTACGTAAGTAAGTGAGTGAATGAGCAAACGAGCACACTTGGGAGTGAGTGTGGAAGTGGGTACGGTGACAGTGGCCCCCGAACGCTCCCCTCAGCCCCCGAAACACATGACCCGCCGTCGGTTCCCACCCGCCGTGTGGCCCCCAACCCGACGGGCGCAGCAGAAACCCCCCGAAGAAGCAAGACAACCACTCCATGAGGCTCCGAGCAAACGACCCGGCACCGATTTACGAACTTGCGAAGCGTCACTGATTTACGAAGTCAGAGCGGATGTCACTCCACGCGAACAGCACGATTCCATGACTGTTTCGGATATCCCCGGGCCGGCGGCGGCGACGGGTGGATTCCGCCGCAGGAAATGTAAATAGGAATGCTATCGAAACTCAACTGAACAGCTGACAGGGAGGAGGTGCCATGATGACTGAAATTAAGTCTAAATTCGCAGTTTTCTCTTTCGTTGTTTCGAGTTTTTCTTTCCCTTTTTGTTTGTGCGTTTGCTTGTTTGTCTGTCTGTTTGTGCGAGTGAGTGAGAAAAACAGTATGAATTGTCTTTTAATATTATCGAAATAAAGAATTTTAATAAATGCCTTCTCGGCCACACTCGGGCCCCGATCTCCCCTCTCCGCCACACTCGGGCCCCGATCTCCCCTCTCCGCCACACTCGGGCCCCGATCTCCCCTCTCCGCCACACTCGGGCCCCGATCTCCCCTCTCGGCCACACTCGGGCCCCGATCTCCCCTCTCGGCCACGGCCCCCTAATGGACCCCTTCATTGGCTGTTGGGAAAACATCGCTCGCTGCCACAAGTCATTTCCCCTCGGCGCGGTGAGGGGAAACGAGGCCGTACATTACCGATGACTAGGCCGAGTTCCCTGCGGTCACGCCGAACGGGCCACATACTGGCAATGGGCCGGTTTGTGGCGCCGATGGCATCGGATAAGCGGGGGGGGGGGACAGGAAGATAAGGGGGAATAACATCATATTTAAGTTGATGATGATTTTATGATGAAGGTGAAAACTGACGACGATGCGTCCAGGATGATAAGGGAGAGAGTAAGATACGAAGTAAAAGACGAGAAATTTAGTAAAATTGCGCCGCGAAAAGAGAAAGGGAAGAAGAAGAAGAAAAAGAAGAAAAAAAAAGGGTAAAATTGCAATGCGAAAAGAGAAAGAAAGAGAGAAAGAGCGAGAGAGAGAGAAAACGAGAAAATAGGTGAAATTACGCTGTGAAAAAAGAAAGAGAAAACGAAAGAGAGAGAGAGAAAAAAAAAGCGAGAAAACGGTAAATATTGCGCTTCGAAAAGAGAAGGGGGAAAAAATTACTAATATTACGCTCCGAAAAGAGAAAACAGAGAGAAAAAAAATCGAAAAAAATAGTAAAATTGCGTTCCGAAATGAGCAAGCCAAACAGCTGGGTACACAGACCCTCGCGGCACAGACGGGGGAGAGTACAGATGCTCCTCCGTTGTCAAGCAAGGGACGGGAATCAATAGAGATAAGACGCATCTCATCATCGACTCGACAAGGACAAACCACCTCCGAAATGCCACCGTTTCCCCCGGTACAGTTCGCGTTACGTAGATAATAGTTAGTTTAGTCGCTTCACCCCGCTTCCATTTCAAACCCTCGAGTGAAAAGAAAAGAAAATACCCAAGAAGAAGAAGAAGAAGAAAATGAAGAAAAAAATCTAGTCCATGGATACAAATTAGTTTAGTCCCCCCCCCAACCTGCCCCCTACCCCCGCTTTAATAATAAAAAAGACTTAAAAAATAATAATAAATAATAAATAACAAAAATAATAATAATAAGATAAAAGATAAAAGAGAGAGAGAGAGAGAGAGGACAGAAAAACGAACTGGATTCCTCTTTCTATGGCTGTCGAGTCCTCATTCAGCGCCTTCGAGCCCTACCTTTCAGCTGCCGAAGATCGATCCGGGTGAATCTCCTCTCCACCCTTTCTGCTTTCGCTCCTTCTCCCCGGTTCCTGCTCTTTTGTCCCTCTCTTATTTTCTTTTTTTTTCTACTCTCTCTCTTTCCGCTCGTCTCTCCTATTTCTACCTCCCTCGTCTGTTTTTCTGTCTACGTTTCACTCATTCTCTCCCGTTTCTCCTCTGTTTTTCTGTCTACGTTTCTCTCATTTTCTTCTATTTTACCTCCCTCTGTCTATATTTCTGTTTACGTTTCTATCCTCTTCTCCCATTTCTCCCTCCTCCGTTTATTTTTTATTGATTTTTACTTTCTCTCCTTCTCTATATTTCCAACTTCTCTTATTTTCTCTCTATCGCTTCCATTTGTGTCTTCTCCCTCGATTTTTCTTACATTTCTTCCCCATTTCCTACTCCCCCTGCTTCTGCTTCTCTCTCCCTTTCCCCTTTATACCCTCTCCTTTTCCTCCTCTTCTTCCTCCACCTCCACCTTCACTACTACTACTTCTACCTCCTCCTTTCCCCCACCACCTCCCCTTCCTTCTTCCCCTCCCGTCTCCATTTCACTCACTTTTCTCCCCCTCCACTTTTTGTCTTTTCTTCTTCTTCTTCTTCTCCACCTCCACATTCCACTTCCCTCTCAACTCTCCCCTTCCTCTTCTCTTCTCCACCTCCTCCCCATTTCTTCTTCTTCCTCTTCATTCCTCTTCTTATTATTATTATTTTTCTTCTTCTTCCTCTTCCTCCACCTCCTCCCCTACCACCACCACCACCATTCCTCCTCCTCCTCCTCCTCCTCCTTCCTCCTCCTCCCCCTCCTTCCTCCTCCCTCTTTTCCTCTCCCCCTCCTTCCTCCTCCCTCTTTCATCTCCCCCCCTCGCCCCTTTCGCCGTAAACCCGTGCAAGCTCTCACAGCGGGCGATATGTTTACAACCTCTCTCACGTGGCTGTGCTGGGGATCCCGATATTCTGTAACGGACACTAAATCTTCCCACAGACGTAGTTTATTGCTGTTCTGGCAGGATCACCATCAAGTCTCTCTGCAGGATGTCAATAATAAAAAAAAAGGAGAGAGAGAGAGGGGGGGGAGTCTGCCACGCGCCACACCGTGCATTATTGCATTATCGATGTTCTGAAGCTTTGATATAATTTCCTTACTACATGATGTTGGGGTTTTAATATGAAGGGGGGTGGGGGGTCCTTCCCTGAATCCAGAACATGTAAACAGAAAAGATATATATTGGAACAATCTAGTTGAAATATTACATAGGCCTATTGTATATTTCCTCTCTCCTCTCTTTCGCCTTATCCTCACTAGCTTCCCCAACTCTCACTCTCTCTCTCTCTCTCGCCTTCACTCTCACTCTCCTCTTCACTCTCACTCTCACCCTCGCCTTCACTTTCACTCTCACCCTCGCCTTCACTTCACCCACTCTCCCGCACTGTTCACTCTCACGCCCCCCTCACTCTCCCTTCACTTCACTCTCATGCTCCCTTCACTCTTCACTCTCACTCTCCCCTTCACTCTCACTCTCATCTCCCCTTCACTCTCACTCTCACTCTCCCTTCACTCCACTCTCACCTCCCCTTCACTCTTTCACTCTCCCTCACTCTCACTCTCCCCTTCACTCCTCCTCCACTCTCCCTTCACTTCACTCTCACTCCCACTCTCCCCCTCTCACTCTCACTCTCCCCTTCACTCTCACTCTCACTCTCCCCTTCACTCTCACTCTCACTCTCCCCTTCACTCCCACTCTCCCCTTCACTCCCACTCTCACTCTCCCCTCCACTCCCACTCTCACTCTCCCTTTCACTCACTCTCACCTCCACTCCCACCTTCACTCACACTCACTCTCACCTTCACTCTCACTCTCACCTGTTTTCCCCATCTTTCAATAAACCTTTTCTCTGTATAGTGTCATATTTTCCCCTGTCATTTTATCAACCCGGGAGAGCGTTTTCTTATTCATCTATGCATATATATTTATAGATTCCCAACAGGAAAGATTTAATAGTGGCACAGTTACCTGGAGACGTTCCCATAGTGCCAGTCTTACGTCCTGTCAACAGATGGCCATTGGCACTGTACAGGAGGATGTGAGTGGTAGGTAGGTGGGTGGGTGGGTGGGTGGGTGGGTAGGTAGGTAGGTAGGTGGGTAGTAGGTAGGTAGGTGGGTGGGTAGGTAGGTGGGTAGTAGGTGGGTAGGGTGGTGGGTAGGTGGGTTTGGTGGTGGGGTGGGGGGTAGGGTGGTGGGTAGGTAGGTGGGTAGGTAGGTGGGTGGGTGGGTGAGTGGGTAGTTAGGTGGGTGGGTAGGTGGGTAAGTAGTGGGTGGGTAGATGGGTGGGTAGGTGGGTGGGTGGGTAGGTAGGCGGGTGGATACGTAGTTGGGTAGGTAGGTGGGTAGGTAGTTGGGTGGGTAGGTGGATGTTTAAGTAGGTAGGTAGGTAGGTGGGTGGGTGGGTGGGTGGGTGGGTGGTGGGTGGGTGGGTGGGTGGGTGGTGGGAGGGAGGGAGGGAGGGAGGGAGGGAGGGAGGGAGGGAGGGAGGAGGTAGGTAGGTAGGTAGGTAGGTAGGTGGGTAGGTGGTGGGGGGTAGGTAGGTAGACAGACAGGGAGATAGGTAGATAGAAAGGTAGGTAGGTAGGTAGGTAGGTAGGTAGGTAGGTAGGTAGGTAGGTAGGTATATAGATAGACACGATAGGTAGGTAGGTAGATAGGTATATAGACAGACAGGCAGGCAGGCAGGTAGGTAGGTAGTAATAATAATCATCATCATTATCATCAAAACAATTATAATGAGGATGATAATGATAATAGCAATGATAATAATCGTAGTAGTAAGATTGATAATAATTGATGTTGATGAGGGAGATGATTTGGTGATGATAATGATGATGATAAAGAAAAAATAAATAAAAAAGGAACTTTTCGGGAAAATTGTCCTCACCAAGTTTCGTTCATGTGCGCACGTAAAGTTAGACAATAAGAATAAATAAATGACAATAAAAAGGCAATGAAAAATACAAATAACAAATAAGAAGTTTATATATATATTATATATATATATATATATATATATATATATATATATAATACAAATAATACATAAGAAGTTAAAATGGATAAAAAGTAAAAAGTAAAAAAAAAAATTATTACACAGACAAACAGAAAACGAAAAAAAAATTAAAAACGAACCATGATTGATTTAAAAAAACGGGGAAAACGAAGTCGCAGTTCAAGTTTCCTGAGCGATTAAATTTCCATTACATTTTGGATGAGATTTCGATACCCTTAAGCCTTATTTTTCTGGCTTTGTCTAAATATCATACTTCAGGTGAAATATATACAGTAAAAACACGAGTGTGGACACAATATGTATGCGTCTATACACATACGTGCTTACACTTACACGCACGCACGCACGCACAACTATATCATCTATTTCTTCTTTTTCTTTTTCGTTTTTCCTCTGTTTTCACTGCTATTCCTCACTCACCTTACCCCTATTCTTTCCTTTCTTCTCCGTTGTCCTTTCTCTTTTTCTTCTTCTTATCTTTTCCTTCTCATCCCCTTTCTTTATCTTATCCTTCCTTTCTTGCTCATCTCCTTTTCCCTCTCCGTTTTCCAAGCCTCCGTTTCTTACTAATCTTCTCCACTTTCTTCTCCTCCTCCTTTCCTTCCTCCCTTTCTTGCTCACCTTCTCCATCTCTTTCTACTTCCTTCTTGTTTTTTTTTCGCTCATTTTCCCATTTCCTCCTTCGGCTTCCTGTCGAGCTTGCTTTCTTATTCTCTTATTCTCTTCCTCCTTTGACCTTCCTTTCTTCTCCCTCTCCTTCTTCCTTCTCTTCTTCTTCCTTTTTCCTACCTTTTCTTCTTCCTCTTTCCTACCTTCTCTTCTTCTCCTTCTCTTACTTCCTTCTCTTCTTCTCCCTCTACTCCTAATTTCTCTTCTTTTCCTTTTCCGCTCTTCCCCTTTCCCCCCCATCTCTATCTTTCCATCTTCTTCTTCTCTATCTTTCTCTTCTTCCTCACTTCCTCTGTCCTACCTTTCTTCCTCACCTTCTCCTACCTTCCTTTCTCCTCTATCCTCCCCCCTCCTCAATCCTA
>NC_051386.1:57493367-57495867 GCF_015228065.2 Penaeus monodon | reverse complement strand
CACACACACACACACACACACACACACACACATATATATATATATATATATATATATATATATATATATAATTTCCCATGTCCACTCGAACCATCACGATCTTTCCCTCTTACATTGCATACCTACCAAGACATACACCCCCCCCCCCTCCTTCCCCAACAGCAAGAACGGTCGTCCCCAAATCCCGAAGGAGAGAGATGAAAAGGCGATTCATTCTGTCGCCGTATCCTGTGCATTCCCTCGGGAGTTCGAACCCTGAGTCTTCTCTCGTCTTCTATCTCCCCAAAAGTGATAAAAACGAAGTAATAATCAAGGTTACCCGTGGGAGGGCTAATTCTCCCCCAAGGTGGAGATAAGCTTATGGGAAATTAAGTATAAAAGTGCAACTTTCCGCTTAAACTATGTGGCAATGAAACATGATTTTTTTTTTTTTATTATAAGAGCTAATGAACGATTTCCTGAAATACACGAAAACATGACTTTTTCAGAAAAGCCAATTTAACGAACACTTGAAATATACGAAAATACGTTATTTTTTTCTCTCTCTCACAATGGTCTTCTTGACAGAGACCAAACTTTCTTTTCTGAAAATTCAACTCAACGAACACGAAATATACGAAAACACGTTTTCTTCCTTACAAGAATCACTTTAACGAATACCTGAAAGACGATTTTTACAAGTAACATAAATATAATGAAACACGATTTTTTTTTCTCTCACTATATTCACTTCAACGATTATATACCTGAAATATACTAAAGAAACCTTTTTTTTTACAACAAACATCACGAAAATATACCAGAAATAACCTAACCAGACTTTTTTCACAACACCGCTTGAAATATACTAAAAAAAACGTTTTTTTTTTCGCAACAGCCACCATACCCTGAAATATACTAAACCTCTTTCAACACCTAGAACGAACACTTAAAACATGCCAAACCACGATTCGTTCCCCCTCACAAGAGCTTCCCGGCGCAGGAGGAACGCGGAGGCAACAGCGACTCTCATCTTCATCTCTCCTTCCCCACAAACAACAGCCTCCCAATATCATCTCCTGCGTACGGCCGCTGCATCGAAAATAACACTAGCAATGAGTGCAATTGGGAAAAATATATCACACGCGTCGATAGGCCTAAAGGAATGCCGATACTTCTTGAATTTGTATTGCTTCTGGTTCGGTTAGGAGAACGCAAGTTCCCCCCCTCCCCCACTTCCAGATAGGCCTACGAGATTATGAGATATTGCTCAGGGAATCGGGGAAAGTGTCCGATCCTTAACACTGGCGGAAAGCCCATCCATTTATTCATTTATTTACTGTTATTCACCTTCATATGCATCATATCGATTTCTTTAATATTCATCATCATTATGATCGTATTCTGACAAAATGTAGAGAAACTGGCTATGTGTGAAATTGAATAATGTAGGCAGAATAGTCAAACCATGTTACCACAACACAATCACAGTATCAATAAAAGCTAACAAAACGCTAAAAAAAACAGTGCAGTATTTTCAGAGTTGCAGATATCTTAAACCTTAACATTTTTTTTCCAATCCCAATAGTCTACTTCTTGGAGATTACTACAAAATCCTCTTTCATAATTTCATTTCTCCTTCCTAAAAGTTTTGTTTTTTTATACAAGTGTCCTCAAAATCTCATAAGTCGTATAATGTCTTTGAACCCTATAGAAAATAGTTTTAAAAAATAGGGGGCCATACTCCATTCAGGAATAACACCACGACCAATAAACATTATAATTTTCCCCCGTAAACTTTGAAAAAAAAAAAAAATCCTACCAGAAATAACGCAGCAACCGATAAATATTAACCAGTCCCCCCCCCAAAAAAAAATCAAAATAAAAGCCCCCCCCCCACAAAAAAGCAAAATGAAGTGATAAAAAAAAACTTGCTCACAATCCCTCAGTCGTAAAGAAAATACTAGGATAATGAGATTCCAGCCGAGGCACGCCACTGGGTACGGGCGAGCGCGTCGAGGCAGGATAATGCACGCCTCTTTAATTTGTGTTTCTCTGCCGTTTCTGATGAGCGAGGGTGAGCGTCGGTAGGTGAGACCCATCTGCGGTGGAAATGCGCGGCACTGCTGGGTTAATGGGTGCCAGCGTTGCCGTATGTTATACGCCTTAAAATGTGGCGACGGTTTGGGAGTAGCGAAGGGGGGACGGGTGGAGGAGGGGGGAGGGGTGAGGGGAAGGGAGAGGTGAGGTGAGGTGAGGGAGAGGGGAGAGGGGAAGGGGGTGGAGGGAATTAAACGCTAGTCGTCTAAGATATCAAAGCAGGTCACCTCAACCTGCCCTTCCCCCTCCTCCACCCACCTCCCCCGCCCACCACAACGTTACATGATCCTCGCTCCCCCCCCCACCCACCCAAATATTCTTCCCGCCCACACGGCCCCTTCCGCTCACGGCCAACGTCACACTGCGGTCAGGGCGTATGCGTGGCCGTAGAACAAGCAGGCAGTCACGTAATGCAATCAAC
>NC_051386.1:57465867-57468367 GCF_015228065.2 Penaeus monodon | reverse complement strand
GAGAAGGGAGATTCCAAATCCAGGAAGAGAAGGGAGATTCCAAATCCGCGAAGAGAAGGGAGATTCCAAATCCAGGAAGAGAAGGGAGATTCCAAATCCAGGAGGAGAAGGGAGATTCCAAATCCAGGAAGAGAAGAGAGATTCCAAATCCAGGAAGAGAAGGGAGATTCCAAATCCAGGAAGAGAAGGGAGATTCCCAATCCAGGAAGAGAAGGGAGATTCCAAATCCGGAAGAGAAGGGAGATTCCAAATCCAGGAAGAGAAGGGAGATTCCAAATCCAGGAAGAGAAGGGAGATTCCAAATCCAGGAAGAGAAGGGAGATTCCAAATCCAGGAAGAGAAGGGAGATTCCAAATCCAGGAAGAGAAGGGAGATTCCAAATCCAGGAAGAGAAGGGAGATTCCAAATCCAGGAAGAGAAGGGAGATTCCAAATCCAGGAAGAGAAGGGAGATTCCAAATCCAGGAAGAGAAGGGAGATTCCAAATCCAGGAAGAGAAGGGAGATTCCAAATCCGGAAGAGAAGGGAGATTCCAAATCCAGGAAGAGAAGGGAGATTCCAAATCCAGGAGGAGAAGGGAGATTCCAAATCCAGGAAGAGAAGGGAGATTCCAAATCCAGGAAGAGAAGGGAGATTCCAAATCCAGGAAGAGAAGGGAGATTCCAAATCCAGGAGGAGAAGGGAGATTCCAAATCCAGGAAGAGAAGGGAGATTCCAAATCCGGGAAGAGAAGGGAGATTCCAAATCCAGGAAGAGAAGGGAGATTCCAAATCCAGGAAGAGAAGGGAGATTCCAAATCCAGGAAGAGAAGGGAGATTCCAAATCCAGGAAGAGAAGGGAGATTCCAAATCCAGGAAGAGAAGGGAGATTCCAAATCCAGGAAGAGAAGGGAGATTCCAAATCCAGGAGGAGAAGGGAGATTCCAAATCCAGGAAGAGAAGGGAGATTCCAAATCCAGGAAGAGAAGGGAGATTCCAAATCCAGGAAGAGAAGGGAGATTCCAAATCCAGGAAGAGAAGGGAGATTCCAAATCCAGGAAGAGAAGGGAGATTCCAAATCCGCGAAGAGAAGGGAGATTCCAAATCCAGGAAGAGAAGGGAGATTCCAAATCCAGGAAGAGAAGGGAGATTCCAAATCCGGGAAAAAAGGGAGATTCCAAATCCAGGAAGAGAAGGGAGATTCCTAATCCAGGAAGAGAAGGGAGATTCCAAATCCAGGAAGAGAAGAGAGATTCCAAATCCAGGAAAAAAGGGAGATTCCAAATCCGGAAGAGAAGGGAGATTCCAAATCCAGGAAGAGAAGGGAGATTCCAAATCCAGGAAGAGAAGGGAGATTCCAAATCCAGGAAGAGAAGGGAGATTCCAAATCCAGGAAGAGAAGGGAGATTCCAAATCCGCGAAGAGAAGGGAGATTCCAAATCCAGGAAGAGAAGGGAGATTCCAAATCCAGGAAGAGAAGGGAGATTCCAAATCCAGGAGGAGAAGGGAGATTCCTAATCCAGGAAGAGAAGGGAGATTCCAAATCCAGGAAGAGAAGGGAGATTCCAAATCCAGGAAGAGAAGGGAGATTCCAAATCCAGGAAGAGAAGGGAGATTCCAAATCCAGGAAGAGAAGGGAGATTCCAAATCCAGGAAAAAAGGGAGATTCCAAATCCATGAAGAGAAGGGAGATTCCAAATCCAGAGAGAGAAGGGAGATTCCAAATCCGGGAAGAGAAGGGAGATTCCAAATCCAGGAAGAGAAGGGAGATTCCAAATCCAGGAAGAGAAGGGAGATTCCAAATCCAGGAAGAGAAGGGAGATTCCAAATCCAGGAAGAGAAGGGAGATTCCAAATCCAGGAAGAGAAGGGAGATTCCAAATCCAGGAAGAGAAGGGAGATTCCAAATCCAGGAAGAGAAGGGAGATTCCAAATCCAGGAAGAGAAGGGAGATTCCAAATCCAGGAAGAGAAGGGAGATTCCAAATCCAGGAAGAGAAGGGAGATTCCAAATCCAGGAAGAGAAGGGAGATTCCAAATCCAGGAAGAGAAGGGAGATTCCAAATCCAGGAAGAGAAGGGAGATTCCAAATCCAGGAAGAGAAGGGAGATTCCAAATCCAGGAAGAGAAGGGAGATTCCAAATCCAGGAAGAGAAGGGAGATTCCAAATCCGGGAAGAGAAGGGAGATTCCAAATCCAGGAAGAGAAGGGAGATTCCAAATCCAGGAAGAGAAGGGAGATTCCAAATCCGGGAAGAGAAGGGAGATTCCAAATCCGCGAAGAGAAGGGAGATTCCAAATCCAGGAAGAGAAGGGAGATTCCAAATCCGGGAAGAGAAGGGAGATTCCAAATCCAGGAAGAGAAGGGAGATTCCAAATCCGCGAAGAGAAGGGAGATTCCAAATCCAGGAAGAGAAGGGAGATTCCAAATCCAGGAAGAGAAGGGAGATTCCAAATCCAGGAAGAGAAGGGAGATTACAAATCCAGGAAGAGAAGGGAGATTCCAAATCCAGGAAGAGAAGGGAG
>NC_051386.1:57445867-57460867 GCF_015228065.2 Penaeus monodon | reverse complement strand
TATATATATATATATATATAATATATATATATATATATATATATATATATTATATATTATATTATATATATATAGTTATATATATATATATATACATAATATATATATATATATATAATATATATATATATTATATATATATGTATATATATATATATATATATATATATATATATATGATGTATAGACATACAAACACTACACATGTCGACGAAACAGAATGAATAATTATAATATATATATATCTAAATAATGAATATTAATATAATCAGTATAAGAAGATAAATGAAGAGTAGATGAGAAGAGAAAACAAGAGAGAGAAAGAGAGAAGAGAGAGAGAAGAGAGAGAGACTGAGAGATGAGAGAAGAGATAGAGAGGAAGAGAGAGAGAGAAGAGAGAGAGAGGAGAGAGAGAGAGAGAGAGAGAGAGAGAGAGAGAGAGGAGAGGAGAGAGAGAGAGAGAGAGGAGAGAGAGAGAGAGAGAGAGAGAGAGGAGAGGAAGAGAGAGAGAGAGAGAGAGAGAAGAGAGAGAGAGAGAGAAGGAGGAGAGAGAGAGAGAGAGAGAGAGAGAGAGAGAGAGAGAGAGAGAGAGAGAAAGGGAAAAAGATAGAGGGACGGGCGGGGAACAATATACAAATCGAGCACCAACTTCGCTGCCCGACAGCCCACAGCGCCTAGAAATCGCCACCTAGAGCTGACAAACGGCTGACGGGATTGCTGACGACCAGGCAACAGGTCCGTCGAGTGCTGACTTGTGCTCGTTTCATGCTGACCCGATGGCCGACCTGTAGTGAGGCTGCCACGGGGCATTTATTACCTTATTGCTAAACTGTGTGACCTGAAGATGGGACCTATGGCTAGGTGGAAGGTTTCCGCGCGTCTAAGTGATGAGAAGAGTCGAAGGCACCTAAGGAGGCTATCAAGCTGGCGTCTGTACATCCTTACGCTACTTTATCAAAGAATTTATAAAAAGTTTCAAAAGGGTGGCTCTCTACTGCTCCTCGTTGCACCTCTTGGGAAATGAAAGAAGAGAGGGAATAAGAGCAACCAAGACATAGAAATACGTGCATTCTTTTATGAAAATGCACACACATACATGCATGCATGCACACACACACACACACATATATATATACATATATACATATATATATATATATATATATATATATATATATATATATATATATATACACATATATGCATGTATGTATGTTTACACCTTGTCTGATAACCTGTCGTGTAAACACTTCTTGTCGTGTCTGGCTCGTGTGCTCGGGGATTTTAAAGTATCACACTATCAGTATGTCAAGTTTTCTTAACTACCTAATCTCTGCAAAATATCATATGTAAATCTAAAAATCTATCAGAAGTCTTTATCATTATCTGCATGCATTGTGTTCAACATCTTCAATAACATTATATCATTATCAGTATCAGAATGACTCAATAAATGAACAACTGTTTCATAGCCAGTTTTAAGATGCTACATGTGTCATTACGTAAATCACTGCGTTATCATTGCTTTGGACATCAGTATCTGTAACAAAACTGTCAACAAAACCATTAATAATACTTATAAATATGATCGTTTACGATATTGATATATAATTCTGATAGTAACAGTAGTAGTAGTAGTAGTAAAAGTAGTAGAAGTAGAAGTAGAAGTAGAAGTAGTAGTAGTAGTAATAGTAGTAGTAGCAGCAGCAGTAGCAGTAGTAGTAATAACAGCAGTAAAAATAGTAATAGTAGTAGTAATAATAGTATTAGTAGTCGTAATATAATTATGATAATAATAATAATAATAATAATAATACTAACAACAATAATAATGATGAAGATAATAATGATAATAATAATAATAATAACAATAAATAACAATAATACTCTTGTTCTTATACCAGTATTGCTATCTCGCCCGGAGAAACTACAGGTTGCAGAGCATTCCTCAAAGCTTATTAGAATATTTACGAATTATTATTAATTACGCGATAAGGGGAAATCTTAAAGCTTTGTTTCCTAAAAAATGTCCTGAGCATAGCAATTGCAGATTATCGAAATATTAGAGGAATACTTCCATGCACGTAGCAAACTCGATCACATATTTTAAATAGTCTTTGTGGCTCTTGATAAATGACACCTTTTACTCTCTTCTTCACTTGTCATTTCTTTCATTGGTCACTGGTAACTGAATTCCCTGGGTCTTCAGTGCAACTTGGTATCACTGGTTCATCTAACTGATATCGATCCCAAGTTGGAATAATCTTAGGTAGATTTGGCGATATTTGATTAAATCAATTTCATACGATTCCATGCAAAACATGTCCCATCTTAGGTTCTAATATTGCATTTTGTTGAACCTGAGCTATCATGTCACTAACAGTAAAATAAAGAAGAATTCAATGCCAAACATCCCTGCAAAGTACCGTATTCTCAGAAAACGCCCATGACTTACATGTCATCTTTACAGATCACTGAGGGTCCACTACTTCTACGAGGCATAGCAACAAGCATACCGTCTCTAAACCATAGGAAAGAAGAGCATTTCGTGAAAAAATAGAACGCTTTGACTATTCCATCTGTATCGAAATCTCTTGTGTCTACGCTTAGGAAATTTGTCTCTTAGATTCGACCTCCATTTTGACACTGGATTGGAGGGAAGACAGTGCTAGGCCTTACTACATGATGCAGCACAGGCGCTGACCGCCCCTGTGCTCGCGGGGAAGCTGGCCAGCCTGGCGGGGGAGCGGCCAGTGGAAGTTGCTTCCGGGGGACGTCGGGAAGTGGGCGGGGTATGGCCACGCAGGGCCGCCCATATCATGCCCGTGGGAGTAAGGGGCGGGGCGCGATGGCGAATAAGGGGCTCTGTGCCCGTTGCTGAAACCCATGTACTGGTGGTGATGGTAATGGTGGTGATGGTGGTGGTGGTGAGGGTGCTGACTCTGGTGGTGGTGGAAGCGCTCTCTTCTCTGGTTCTCCAGGTGAGACCTGAGGACGTCCGGGTCCCACGGGTCCAGGTCAGGGGGCGTGTGGATCTGCAAGTGGTGGACAATCGGTAAGATTATAACACCTTCAGGTAAAACATGCATGTCAAAACGAACAGATGTCATAAGATGAATGATGTTTTTTGTTTTGTTTTGTTTTTCTTGTAGAAGCTATTATACGTGTTACATGTGAACAATATAACCAATTTTGTGAAAATATCTCACAGTATTGACGTCAGCCATGTTTCTCCATCTTTCCAATATACTATACACGTATCCAAGACATTGTATTCACAAAATGAAAAGCAATATTTCTTGTCATTCTTGATATGTTTGAAAAGTATGTTTACTCATAGCCTCATAAAACAGAATCATAAAATGTTGTTCAGCATGCACAGAACAAATTAAATGACGAGATAATGCCATAACGCATTCATAAAGAAACATAAACATTGATAAAAAGGATCGAATCGAACCCTCCAACCGAATCCTTGTCGAGAAGGATCGTCATAAAGAATCTGTTACGGTCGAGAGTCCTGCGAAATCTCCCTACCTTATTCTTTATGTTCTCCAGGAGGCTACAGAGAGCGGGGCTCCCACGGGCGTCCCGGAAATCTAGTGGTTCTCGACCCTCCTGCAGAGCGATGTATTAGTTAGTTTCGTATCGTGCCATGAATCGTATACCAAGCCACAGGAACGGAAACATAAAAGTCGATTATATAATTTGTTTCAAACGTACCGGTATTCTAAGAATCTCCCGTATGTTTTATGTATATTGGCAATGTATCAGTAAACATTTATCTATTTATTGCCAAGTAATATGATCAGGTAATACCATATTATTAATGCTTTTTTCAAATGTACTGATACAACTCTCAAAAGAATGCCACAGGAGGGCGTTAAGTGTGAATATACAAGTATGCCTTTTCGTTATCTGAACGCATCACTAAATGGGATCATAACAATTACAGCTTGTTAAATTATAGGCACAAGAAACACAAATTAGCCTTTAGTCAACAGAATACCCATAAAAAAACATTTCTATACATTCAGCCATGAGTTAACATAAAAAAAAACTTTGATCTCTTAGCCCATTACCCAAGATAAGGAAAGATAAGGCAGACGCACCATATCCAGCGAATGTTCGGAGGAGCCCAAATCTAGCAGGGAAGCTTTGATAGCAGTGTCGTCGAGGAGACCGGAGGCGTAGTGCAGGGGCGTCCGTCTCCACTGATCTCGCACATCATCGGGACAGAACCTTGGTGTGAAAGACGTTAAAATAAGAACATGCAAAACGAGATGAATCGATAGGGTATTTTGTTTTCTCTAAGAATACTGTTGGATATTTTCCCCCCAAAAGAGATCGAGTTTAGAGGTTTAAAAAAAGTCGATAAGAAAGTGACAGAACCGAGAGACAAATTTCGAAAAACAAAATAGAACAGAAGCATTTCACTGTATCACATCTGTCTTTCTCAAAAGGATCGCCTAGTTATCAATGCCATGGCAATAACCTGGGAGTGACGTGGTTGTCGTGAGCTGCAGGATGATCCATTGGGGCTCGTAATATGAGGTTGACGATCTGCTCTCGCCCGTGCAGGACAGCCCAGTGAAGGAGGGGCATTCCATCTCCCTGAAAGGTTACGTGGAACTACAAACCTCGGCACGGAAAAACGGACTCTATATATTTTCTTGGAAAAAATTCGGAAGCTCGTATATTATTAATGTGTCTTTTTCTTAGATGTCTACCTCTCTATCTCTCTCTCTCTCTCTCTCTCTCTCTCTCTCTCTCTCTCTCCCTTCCCTTTTTCCTCCCTCTCCCTCTTCTTTTCCCTTTCCTCCTCCCTCCTTCTCCCTCTTCTTCTCCCCCTCTTTCTCTTTCTCCCCTTTCCTCTCCCTCTCTCCTTCCAATTATTCCCTCTCAGTGTTCCAAGATAACCGTACTTACCGCGAGTCTCCCTTGCCATAGGAGATCGACTAGGTGAAAGATGTCACTCTCAAAGTACAGTAACTGCTGCACTTTTGCCGTCTCGCCGTCTTCCACTGCCCGGAACATCTGCTGCAGGACACCCTGTAATTAAGGAGGTTGATAATTCGATAGTGGACATATATATCAAACGGTTTACTTTTATAAGACTTGACGACTTGGAATATCGAGTTCTGGATTACATAACAAAGAATCATCTGGTTTCCCTTGATTTTAGTAGATGCTGACGATAAAGAAACCCAAAGTTCCATAAAACTGATTTTAGCATATGGCTGTACTCTCTAATGTAAATAAAGGACGCATATTCAAAATTACGAGCGCAAATCAATTCTCTTCAGTAATAGTTCATCTAAATCCATAACAAGGACCTGCAGAACCACTCGCATGATAACTGCTACCCTAAATAATCAACTATTCACACATGTATTACCGTGAGCCTCTAACCTTCGACAGAAACTTAAGGGAAGAAAACATCTCGAAGTTTGCGCATGTACCTGACATCTCCTGTATTCCTGCAAGAACAGCCCGACGTCCTGATCCAGACTCTCGTGGGCGTCCGCCACCACCTCCAGGCGATCGAATCCTCTGAGAGCAAGGAGGTCGCGCCGTTTGGGGTAGAGGTCGGGTCGGGTGAGCCACAGAGCCACGAAGGTGTCCATGAGAGCCACGAGATCCTGACGACCGTTCTGGAGTGCCACGTCTACGACCGTTAAGCCCTCGGGGTCACGCTCGCAGAGAAGGGCGGGGCCACCTACAACGTTTATTAGTAGAGCATGAGTTCTTCATCGGTGAGACTTGCATTTTAAGTGACTATAACGACTTTGCAATTCAGCCATATATGAGGGGGTTTTCAAGGTGCAACAATATTTAAGGGTAATGAGTACTTCTACATTTCATATCACAATAAACAATGGGCATAAATCCAGTACATCAGACTCGAGTTGCTCGTCTCAAAGGACTATATCATTGCGAGGATCTAAGAATAACCCACCAACTTTGAGTATGGCCTCAATGGCATCCCTGTGGACACCATTTTCCACCGCCACCCGTAGCACGTTCTTGCCCCGGTTCCAGACTCTCTCCAGCAGGCGGGCCTCCCTTGAGGTCGCGTCTGGAAGGAGGCTCTTGATTACCTCGGGGTCCATCCAAGGTTCTAAGGCTGTAAAGACGACTGGTACATCTACCTGCAATGAGGTAGTTGGGAAAGAAACGAGAGAAACTAAATTTGTGTTAAAAAGGGTAAACAAGTATATACGAGCTTTTATATTATAGTTCTCCTAGTTATTTCCTCTCACTACACTGTAAATCTTTCCCATGGCATCAACGCAAGGATCACGGAGACGGAGACACACACACACACACACACACACACAGTACACCCCAGTCCAACGAAAACGCCCCACGCCAAGAGTTGTACCATCGAGTCATCCAGAATGTGGGTGTAGAGGGAAGCGCCGTGGGAGCGAAGGAGGTGGATGAGGCGATGCTGCCCTCCCCGGATGAGGAAGAAGAGGAGGGGGGCGCCGCGCTCACTCAGTTTCCGGATGTCAATGTTGATTTTTTTCCTGGCGGGAGAATCTAGCAGTTCACGCACCGCCTCCATGTCCCCGGCGAGGGCGTGGTGCACCAGACACTGAGTGGTGATTTTTTTCATTGGTAGAAGTATGCATGACTTATCATATATAAATGTAAAGGGTATAATTATGTGATCTACTATATATTATGTAAGGGATATAGTCTGCTAAATATACTAATAATGGGTATAATTCTGCAGGCTACCCTATATATACATAATGGGCAATTCTGTAGTCTACCACATACAATGTAAAAGACATAGTTCTGCAGTCTATCATATATAATGTACAGGATATAGGTCTGAAGTATACCGTATATATATATATATATATATAAATATATATATATATATATAATATATATATATATAATATATATATATATATATATATATATGGATATAGTGTTGCAGTCTCCTATATATAATATAACGGATATAATTCTGCAGTCTAACATATATCACATAAATGGCACAGTTCTACAACCTGTCATATATAAACCAATGAATGAAAATCTACCTTCTAATACCGATAACACAAGCGACCAGAACAAAGCATCCTCACCATAGAGGGATGGATGCTGAGGAGCAGGGAGATGATAGCCTCGTTACCCGTGCCCACCGCGAGCTCCCTCAAGGTCAAGCCTCCGCGGGTCAGGTCAACGCGGCACCACGAGTTGATCAGCTGACGCACCTGACGATGACCGGGAGGCAATGTTGAGGGTTGTGATTGTGATAATTTGTTTAATGGGGGAATAAGAAGTGTATAAAAAGGGTTTGATTATAATGCAAAACAAGTTATTTGGAAAAAAAAACAGTATATGCTTATTTATATACATATATGTATATATTTATGCATGTATATCCGCGAATGTGTATAAACTACGGAAGAGAATACAGTCAGGCAAAAGCACTGCCAAACAACCTCTAAATAAAAAGAGGCTTTAAAATGATGATGATGATGATGATGATGATGATGATGATGATAATTATAATAACAATAATAATAATAATAATAATTAATAATAATAATTATTATTTATAACAATAAAGATATTAAGGATGATGATAATATCATCAATAACAACAACAATAATAAAATACAATGACCGATAACAACGTTCCCCGCCTGCCCCGGCCCCTCCCGGCGCGCCCACACCCACCTTGCTGATGTCCTGCGAGGCGACGGCGCGCCACAGCCCCGGCCAGTAGAACCTGAAGACCCTCCACACCGCCCCAGCAGGACCCAGCGGAGGTCGTCGAGGGTCGTCCTCCAGCGAGTCGGAACTGCCGCTCGGGGGGTACTCGAGGGGGTCGTGGACGGAAGCGGCGAAGCTGGGGTCGTGCTCGTACGGGTCGCCCTCCTGCTCGTAGTCGTCCTCGCGGGGGTCGCCGGCCGGGCTCTCGGCCTCGCCCGGCTGGCCGTTCTGGTTGATCTGCGGGAGGGAGAG
Source organism: Penaeus monodon (assembly GCF_015228065.2). NCBI lineage: Eukaryota > Metazoa > Arthropoda > Malacostraca > Decapoda > Penaeidae > Penaeus > Penaeus monodon. The sequence goes on along the minus strand of NC_051386.1, from coordinate 57,452,875 downwards.
GCCCGGTTCTCCTCGCGCTCGTCCTCTGCCCTCGCTCCGCACACACACACACACACATAAACTGTGTGTGAGTATGCGCGCGCGTGTGTGTGTGTGTAGGTGTGTATGTATGTAGGTGTATATGTGCATGTGTGTATGTGTGTGTGTGTGTGTGTGTGTGTGTGTGTGTGTGTGTGTGTGTGTGTGTGTGTGTGTGTGTGTGTGTGTGTGTGTGTGTGTGTGTGTGTGTGTGTGTTCTTGATTGACAAATAAGGTCTTCAGCTGTATTACGACGCTACTAGTAGAGAAAGATATATGTTGGAATATGCTTTCAGTAGTATATATCATACTTTCCAAAAGTTCTTCAAGTGCCTTTTTATCCTTCTACCTGGACTTTATTTATCAAACAACGAACGTGTGCATAGCTGTATATGTAAGTGATTTAAATTGATATGCATGTTTCTCGATATATTTTTTTACACTGCATTTGCTATTAACTTTGCCACTAGTTACCACACTCGTTATCATTACGGTTATTATCATTAGCATTAATATTGTTATCGTTGGAGTTAAAAGTACTTCTCAGATATTCATATAAATGCAAAAAACACTAATCTCTCCCCTCCTCCCCTTCCCGATGCCTCACTTTCTTATTTCTCTTTCCTCTCCCATCCTTAACCCCCTCCCCTTCTTACCCTCTTCCCTCTCCTCCTGACCTTCTTACCCCCTCCCTCTCTCCTCTCTCAATCTTATCTTCTCCCTCTCTCCTCTCCCCTTCTTAGCTCCCCTCCCTCCTCCTCCTTCCCTTCTTAAACCCTTTCTTCTCCCCCCCTCCCTTCTTAACCCTTGCCCCCCTCCTTTCTCCCCCCCCCAGATCCTAACCCCTCTTGACCTGGTTCAGCCTCTTCTCCTTGACCTCCGCCCGCGCCATCATCTCCACTTCATCCCAGAGAGCGAGGCCATCGTGGGCGGCATACAGGTCGGCGCCGCACTGCAACAGCACGTCGCACACAGCCGCGTCGCCTGGGGTGGGGGTGAGGGAGAGGGGGAGGGGAATGAGTGCTGAGTTTAGAGGGAAATAAGTACTGATTTTTTTTTTTTTTTTTTGGGGGGGTGAACGCTGATTTTGGGGGGGGGGGGAGATGAGTTGGGGAGAAATGAGAGCTAATTTCGTGGGAAATAAGTGCTGACTTTGTGAGAAGAGTGCTGATAATGGGGAGAAATGAGGTCTGATTTTTTGGGATATGTGCTGATTTTTGAGAAACTTAGTCCTCATTTTTGGGGAAATGATTTGGCGAATAGATTAGATGAGGGTTGAATTAATAAAAAAAAATATTAGAGATTAGTAATGGTTTCGGGGGGAACTGATCTAGCGAACGGATTAGGAAATGAATGTTGGACTAGTAAAGAGATTAGGAATTAGTGCCGATTTTGGGATAATATTCGCAAACAGATTAGCAAAGACGTAATGTTCAGCTAAGAATTGGCTGTAGCTGACTGCTGATTTTGGGAGTTGAACTAAAAAAGAGAGATTAGTGAATGAGAAACGGGTTTGTGAATTGATAAAACAGATGAGCAGATGTTTTTTTTTTTTTTAGATTAACTAATAAACAGATAAAATAATGAACACTGACTTTAGGATTCATCTAGTATACAGATTAACCAAAGAGTGTTAATCTTAGTGGTTCAACTAGCAAATATATAAGGAAATGGGCACTGACGTTGAGGGAATAGGCTAGTTAATAGACTAATCTTGGGAATTTGATTAATAACCCATTGCCGACGGGTGGCATGTACGTACATGCCATGGCATGGCGGGACCATCTGCCGGGGGCACGTACGCACATGCCATAGAGTATGCATGGACATGCCATGAGTTTTTTTTTTGTTACAATCACGGCAAAAGATTATTTTTTTGCCAGTGAAAGTGTGATTAAGTCGGTTCTAAAACTTTCTCATTTTTACCATGCAACAAACAAAAAAAATGCAACAAACCGACAATTTCAACTCTATGATGCCACACACTGCTATTTTATTCGGACTATAGACCGAATAATGATCAACTATGGAGTCTATATAACAACAAAAATACCCTTCAGTCTCGATTTATCAGGACGTTTGGCAAGTAGAGACTGTAAAAAATAATGAAAATTGAAAATACAACATATCTTCGTAGTATTACGAAGAAACAGCATGGGATGCTGGTATTTGGCATGAGTGGTCGCGCATGCTCGGGCGACGATATAAGCCCCCGGCAGCGAGGCCCGGGCCACTATGAATGCTACCCGTCAATTAAGGAATGACGCTGATTTTGGAGGTTAAGTTAGTAACGAAATGAATTTCGGTATCATACTAGTAATTTAGATTAGGGAAAAGTGCGGACTTTGAATTGTGATCTAGAAGGTAATCTAGGAAGTAATGCGAATATTTAAAAATAGTGTTGTTTTTTGTAGTAAATAACAGAAAGTTATTTAATATATAAGTGCTGATTTAGAGGAATAGGCTTGTTAATGACCAATGAGAAATGCTGAATTTGATATAGAAACCGTTGTATGAATAAAAAAATACGGCTAATAAACTATTCCTAAAATAAGTATTGTTTTTTGAAAGAAAAAGAAACTAATATATAACTAGTAATTACCACAGATCTCAGGGAACAAACTAGAAATGAGTGATGAATTAAAGGATAAGGAAAAAGTGGCAACCGTAAAGGGCAAACTAAAGTGAGACTTATTACATCATGTGAAGTCAATAATCCATTCAGATGAGGAAATATATATTGACGTTAATCTATAAAAAAATATCCTGTGTACTTGAAGATGAAAAACAGCAAATTTTCTTTGAAAACTAAAGAACAAATTAAGATACAACGTTAATGAGGAAATTAAGAAACTATTCATGAGTAAATATATAACTAACAGCAATCATTGAAATATAAATACAAAACTATATAGAAGTGTATATGTGAGATAACTAACCTCTCCTAGCAGCATAATGGAGGGGAGTGAGGCCAGAAGCGTCCCGCCCATTCACATCCACGCCCGCGTCACACAACATATACACGATAGCCATGCGGGCGCGATGGTGCCTCTCGAGTGATGGGTCGCATGCCCACGCCCATGACCAAGGCGGGTGAGTGGGGGCTCTCCCGTTGTCTGTAGTTTGTAGAGCATTTTGTCTTGTATTATATATCACGGAATTATAAGTTGCCAGTATATGTTCGCTTTGCAACGGCGCTCTCACGTCGCAGCTCGGCGAATTGATGAGTCTCCCCTTCGAGCCGTCTGCGTCGACCACGTTTTCCTTCATGCACTCGCAGTTCATAAAGTCGTCACCCGATTTGGCGAGCACGTGCAGGGGAGACCAGCCGTCCTGCAAATGGGCAAAATGCACAGTTAGACTTACTTCTCTCCATTGCAAGGGTCTCAATATAGAGTGGAAATTATCATTTACTGAAGCTTGTATTATCTATTTCTCAAAATCGATGGTATGGTTCCCGAGGTCATATTCCTTTGGAGAAAAGCTATTTTGGTTAGAGGTTTCATTATAAACAATGGTAAACAAATATACAATGCAAATGTAGGTGACACCGTTCATCTTCCGATTCTAAACGATAGCTTTGGACGCCCTAAACACCCACCTTATCGCAGGACGGGCGGTCCTTGATAGCGTGGCCATGGTGGTCCAAGAGTCGCCTCACGCCCGCTGGATCTGTGTTCACAATGGCGGTCTGCAGATCGCTGATCACCGAGGCGTTCATTTCCTCTCACACCACGCTTCTGTCGACGAATTTATTGTCGCAGAGTGTTACGAACGGCAGATAAACGTAAGGTTTACAGATTTTGAGCAACCACTTTGAATTTGAACCTGGAGAGACGTTCAACCCTTCACTTTTGTCTACTTCTTGAGCATAGCTATGCAGCATCCTCAGTTCTAGAGAGTTTGTCACGAGTAGGGAAAACCAGAGACAACATAGTTAGAATGAAACCCCCCAAATACCATATCAAAACACCTGGACACGCCAGGTAAGACTCACCTTTAAGCGGCGAGACAGAGCCTTCTCAGATTCATCTTGGTGTTCGTTGGAGGTCCGTCAGATCCCCGGCCGGCGGAGAGGAGCAGCGCCAGGTGTGCTTTGCGAGGCGTTGCTACACGTGCCTCAAGAGCCCATCATGTAGTTTGACTTTGGTGTGAGGCAATGTTTACGATGGACTGCGAGAGCCATCTAGGGGCGGACACTGGGCTGAGTTCGGGCCTTCCTCGGGGTGCCAGAGGGAGCCAATCAATACCTTCTGGAGGAAGGAGTGCCGGGTTTTCATTGGTCGAACCTCCGTTTTCTGTAGCATCATCAGGGGGTAGCGGAACCGGTGTTGATCAATAGATTCTCGATGTTGGGATGTTATTCCTAACCAGCGGGGATTCTTATATGCTAACGGTGGATGGGGGGTCGGAACATCTTGAATAAATATGACTCAGAAAACGGAAAATTGACGCCGAAATTCACGCTAAGTAAAACAGAAGAAGGCAGTAGGGAGGTTTGAGAGCTCACCACGCGGAACCTTGGGGCTCGAGTCTCGGCCAGCTCAGCGCCATATAACTCCTGAATCAATACAGAATAGTGAATAGAATGGTTTCGGCCTTTCTCGTAAGATGACGCAGGAATGAGGGGATGCATTGAAACGATGATGAGACATACACGCCAAACATGCAGGTTCACGGCTGATTAGCCACATATCAAGAAAAGCACATTTAAAACCATTGATGAAGGACTATGATTTTTCTAAGAAGAATCAAAATAACATATAAAGAGGTTTCAAGTCATGTGTTAGATCATAATTTTAAAAATATTTATCTATTCGACCTGAGAACATAGAACATATCATCACTTCGGGTTAGCTGTTTGTACAACGCATTTTGCACAGGAAAAGTTGCAAGAATAATATTAGCGAACATGAACGAAATTGCAACATTGATACTTAGTGCATTAAACAATATTTTTTTTTTGACGATGGGGTGATGATCACGATTGCAATAACAGTGACGATTATGATGCAATAGTAACACGGAATGTTTAAAATTGCAATAAGAACAAAGACAAAAGGAATGGAAATAATGATGACCATAATAACAATGATAATGAAAATAAAACACACTTATAACAATAAAATTGATAATAATGATGACGAAGATAACAAAAATAATGATCATCGTAATTATAATAGAGATGACCATATTCTTGCACGAGTTATGCTGATAAGGAAAAATAACGAGATCACCGTTATTGTCATTGCAGTACCAGATATTATGATGAGATTTAATGGAATGTGACTACATGATTGGTAATTACTGCTGATGATGTTAAAAACAATAATAGTTATAATAATGTTAACGATAGTAATAATGCCTATGCAGATTCTGATAATTATTGTCATGATGAAGATAATTAAAACAATAATGTCTATAATAATGATAATAATATTAAAAATAATGATAATGATAATGATAAAGGATTAAAATAATAATGGTAATGATAATAATAATAATAATAGTAATAATAATAATAATAATAATGATAATAATAATAATAATAATAATAATAATAATAGTAATAATAATAATAATAATAATAATAATAATAATAATAATAATAATAATAATAATAATAACAATAATAGAAAAAAATATAACAAAAATATTGATTGAGCGATTTCAAAAGCAGCGCTCTACCGGTAATGAACTATGCCACCTCTGATGATGATATTATTAGTAATAATGATAATAATAATAATAATAATAATAATAATAATAATGATAATACTAGTAATAATAACAATACTACTACTACTATTACTACTACTACTGCTACTACTTCTACTACTATTGATAATAATGATAATAATGATAATGATAATGATAATAATATTAATAACAGCAACAACAGCAACAACAATATTAATAATAATAATGATGATAATGATGATGATGATGATGATGATGATGATGATGATGATGATGATGATGATGATGATGATGGTGATGATGATAAGAGATGAGATGCTGATGATGTGATGATGAGAGATGATGGAGTAATAATGATAATAATATATGATAAAATAATAATAATAATGATGATGATAATAATAATAATAATAATAGTAATGACGATGACCATGACAGAAAAATAATGAATATGATGGTAATAGTAATAATAATAATTAAAATTTAAAAGATAATAATGATAATGATATTAATGGGAAGATAATAATATGAAGATGATAATGATAATAATAATAATAATAATAATAATAATAATAATAATAATAATAATAATAATAATAATAATAATAATAATAATAATAATAATAAAGAAAAATAATAATTCTACAGCAACAACTACTACTACTAATGATAATTATAATGTAAATAATAATAGTTATGATGATATTATTGATAATAATAATCAGAATAATACTGATAATAATAAAAAACAATAGCAATATTGAGAATAATAATGATAATTATGATATTAATAATGATGATAAAATTAACAATAATAATGGTAATAATAATAAGGATGATAATAATAGTGATAATAACAGCAACAACAACAACAACAACAGCAATAACAACAACAACAACAACAACAAACCAACAACAACAACAACAATAATAATAATAATAATAATAATAATAATAATAATAATAATAATATAATGATGATACCAATAATAATAGTAATAATAATAATAATAAATTAATAAATCCAATAATAAATAATAATAATAATAATAATGATAATAATAATAATGATGATTACTATAATAATAATGATAATTACTGTAACAATGCTGGAAAATTAAGGGATTTTTTTTAACAAAAAAAAAAAATTTTTTAGAGCAAATTCAATATGATAACAACAATAATAATGAAAAAACTATCAATCCATATCTTAAAATATTTTTACAAATCAAATTACAAGATATACTCATACACCAAACGACACATTTTTATTGCAACGGAGGATGCTAT
>NC_051386.1:57435867-57440867 GCF_015228065.2 Penaeus monodon | reverse complement strand
AAAAATCATAAAAAAAATCATCATCCTTCGTCCCACTTCTTCAAAAAAAAAAAGTTGAAAGATAAAAAAAAAAGTGTCAGTCGCAGACAATGTTTTATATATAAAAAAGAGAAAATAAAATTTTCCCTTGTGAAATTGAACCTTGATTGCTCTATTCAATCCTAGACAAGGAATAAAAAATAGGATTAGGGAATATTTGTGTCAAATTCGTGTAAGTGTCGGAGAGCTAAAAAGCGAGTAAGAGAGAATCCTGAGTTAAGAGAGAAAGATGAGAAGGAGAGGGTGGGGGGGGGAGTAAGGAAGACAGAGAGGGAGGAGAGAGAGACGAGACGAGAGAGAGATGACAGAGAGAGAGGAGAGGAGGAGAGAGAGGAGAGAAAGAGCGAAAATGAGTGAAGAAGAGAGAGAGAGAGAGAGAGAGGAGAGGCGGAGAGGAGAGAGAGAGGAGAGGGAGAGAGAGAGAGAGAGATCCGAGGAGAAGCGTGGCGGAGAGAGTCGAGAGAGAGAGACCCGAATGAGAGAGAAGAGATGAACTGGGAAGAAGAAGGAGAGAGAGAGATAGAGAGAGAAGAGAGAGACGAGAGCGAAGAGAGAGAGAGAGAGGAGAAGACTGAAAGAGATGAGAGAGAAAGAGAGAGAGAGAGAAAGGACTGAGATGGAGAGATGATGAGAGAGTAGAGAGAGAGACGAGGAGAGAGACGAGACTGAGGAGAGAGACACGAGAGACGAGAGAGAGAGACTGGAGAGAGGATTTGACGATGAGAGAGTTGAGCGAGAGTGAGACGAGAGAGATAGGTTAGATAGATAGATAGATAGATAGATAGAGAGAGAAATAGAGAGAGAGGAGATGGAGAGAGACGAGAGGAGACGAAGAGCGGAAATTTACGAGGAGGACGGTGTTGGATGAGAGAGAGCGAAGAGAGGAGAGAGAGAGCGAAGAGTAAGGGCGAGAGATCGAGGAGAGAGAGAGAGACGTCCGGATTGAGATCGCCGGAGGATGACGGACAGGAGAGAGAGAGAGAGATAGTTAGATAGATAAGATAGATTAGAGGAGAGAGAGAGGAGGAAAGAGAGGGGATAAGAGGAGGGAAGAAAGAGAGCGGAAGAGATGGGATGAGAGAGAGAGAGAGGAGAGAGGAGAGAGAAAATGATAGAGAGAGAGGTGAGAGAGGAGGAGAGATAGAGAGAATGAGACGAGAGAGAGGACGCTGAGGGAGGAGGAGAGGAGAGAGGAGAGAAAGAGAGAAACGAGAGAAAGAGAAAAAAGAGAAAAGAAGAGACAAGCGAGAGGACAGCGAGGAAAAGAAACAGGCAGACAGACAGACAGATAGAGATAGAGAGAGGGAGAGAAGCAGAATAGGCTTTGCACTGGCTGGTCGGCGAGGAGTCTCCGCCCAAAGCCATGTTCAGAGTCGCGTTCCTTCAGTCGAGTCGTAAAGCCTCCATCTCCAGGCAGGTCTTTTCCTTCTCTCTTGCTTCCTCTCTCCTCTTGTCTCTCTCTTTTTCTCCCTCTTTCTCTCTCTCTCTCTCTTTCTTTCTTTCCGTTTCTTCTCTTCTCTTTCTTTCTAGCTAGCGATGTCTTGGTTATCTCTACCTATCTCTCTCTCTGCACAATGATTTATCGCTCTTCTTTTTTCTCCAGTACTAACATTCTGATCGCTCTCTTTTTCATCTGCACGCCAGCCCGTACGTCACACATCTCTATCGCTCTGCTATCTATGTAATAGCTCAGCTCTCTCTCGTCTCTTCTCTCTAGCTATCTTCTCTTCTCTCTCTCCTAGTTCTCTCTATCTATCTCCCTCTCGCTTTCGCTCTCGTTCTTTTTTTTCTCTCTATTCTCCTCTCTCTCTCTCTCTCTCCCTCTCTCTCTCTCCTTCACTCTCTCATTTTCTCCTATTTTCTATTTGTCTGTCTGTTTACCTCTCTATCTGTCTATCTGTCTGTGTATCTATCTATCTGCCTGTGTATCTATCTATCTGTCCATGTGTCTATCCATCTATCTGTCAGTCAGTCAATCGGTCTATGGCTCTCTCTCACTTTCCTCCCCTTTTTTATACTGTTCAGTGCAAAAAAATTAATAAAATTCTCAGCTTGTTTCCTAATGTCTTATAATTGTATAATCTGGCAATGCTATAATCATTAAGCTATGGCAGATTTCAACTTATTTCAGAACATGAACGAAACTGCAGCCATATTTGTTTACCACGCGACGTCATAACCCACCTTAATGAAACTTCTGTACAAGGTTGAAATATATTTTGAAACGGAAGTCAAGCGATTTCAAGACAGTCAGTCGAGAATTCTCCGCCAAGCTGTTTGTAAACAAGCGGATGAAAGATTTCTTGAAAAAAAAAATGACACTCGCCAAAACATATATTCTGACTCCTACACCTAACAATATTACACAATTTTTGTCTCTCTCTCTTCCACATTATTTAAATTCTGACAGAAATAGTGAAGTCATGAAGGAAGCGGATAGAAATAATGATACAAATGAAGTAAAAAAAAAAAAGAGAAAAAAAAAAGAAAAAAAGAAAAAGAGACAGACTTTGAATCCTAAGAAAATACTGAAACATTTGCTGAATAGGGATTGGAGGAAAAGAATGGATAATCTAGAAGTCAGAAAAAATGAGAAAGCAGTGACAGATTTTTCGAAGAGTGGACATCAACAATGAATAACTGAATAATACTCTAAACGTGTGCGTGTTTAGTTCTACATGTGCGTGTGTCCATGTCATATACACATTTATACAAAGAATATCCCATCACTTTCCGGCTACGCAGCAATAACCACAATGCAACAAATCCCCTAAGAACAGAACATGGCAGAACAAGCAAAGAACAAGGAAAGGACAAGGAAAGAACATGCAAAGGACAAGCAAAGGACAAGCAAAGGACAAGCAAGGACAAAGAAAGGACAAGGCAGAACAAGCAAAGGACAAAGAAAGGACAAGAACAGGACAAGGGAAAAAAAAACAAGCAAAGGACAAGGAAAGGACTATTAAATTAAGGACAAGAACAAGGACACGAACACAGAATAGGAATTACAGACCGCAAGTTCGACGCATCAATCTCCAAAAAGCCAGTATGAAACACGACTGCAGTTTGCTTGGAGGTTTCTCAATATTCCTGCAAATTAGACACGAGCAAATTGAGTCCAAGGTTAAAGAGTCTTTTGCATGTACTCCTTCCTATGCTTCCCGTCACGTGCTGTTGGGTGAGGGACGATTATGCTGACTAACATTTTTAACGTGAAATGTGTGTGTGTGCTTTTGTGTGCCTTTGTTAATGTGCAACACGTATAGAATGTTGGACCTGCGCTGAGTATGATGTATGAGGTTTCTGTGTGCGGGAGAGCGTGTGTGTATGAAAGGTTTCGTGAATATGCATGTGTATTTTTTCATTCGTGTTTATAAAATGGAATTGCCGCGATAAGAGAAGAATGAAAAAAATGACGTTTCGGGAGCAAGAAGGTTCCTCCTCAGACAAAATCTGGAAACTAAATATTGTTTTTCTTTTTCTTTCCTTCTTTTTTTTATCTTCTGAGTAGGAATTAAGCTTGTTCGAAACGGCATGATTTGTTGTTTAAATTCTGTTTTTCATGTGTCTCTACGTACATTTTTTAAATTCTGTTTTTGTTTTATACCGTTAAAAATATTGTGATTTTACGTTGAACTCAGCTCTGTCAAATAGTTTTTTTTTTCGTAACATACGCATACCCTGTTATACCCTCCCTCCTCTATCCCTTCACCCCCTCCCAGTGCCACAATAACACTCGGTGGCACTGTGACACGACCTCCCCCGAGGCACACGTCCTGCTTCCTGTCACGCGGTCACCTCTTGGCAAACACGACCCTGATTTTGTTGTTTCTTTTGCTCATCGTCTCTTCGTTTTACTTCTCCTCTTTTCCTTTTACTTTTTTTAGGTTCTTGTTCTTCGTATTTTTCGTTATTCGTAAGTGTCATTATCTTTTTCTGTCTATTTATCTGTCTGTCTTTCTGTCTCCTTTAGACTTCTCTTCTCCATTTTTATTTCCTTCATGCTCGCTGTTCCTCCCTCTCTCCTTCTCCCCCTGCCACTCCATCCCTCTCTTTTCCTCCCTCACACTCCCCCCTCTCTCTCTACCTCTCCCTCCTTCCCTCCCATTCCTTCTTTCCTCCCTCTCTCCTTCTCTCTTCACCTCTCCACCCCCTCTCTTCTCCCTCCTTCTTCATACCCTCTCCTCCTCTCTTTCTCTCCCTCTCCCTCTCTCAATCTCTCCCTCTTCCTCCCCATACCCCTCCTTCTTCCTCTCCCTCTCCCTATTCCTCCCTCTCTCTCTCCCTTTCCCTTTTCCTCCCTTCGCACTGCCACATTATTCCAATAGACATAACCTGCCATAGAAGATGCTAATACATCTTGCCATAAGACCCGGCAAGAGAAGTTTCCTCGGCCGTGAAAGAGGCTCCGAAATAGCCCTTGTTTTATTTTTGATTTTTTTTGGGGGGGAGGGGCTCAGGAGGAGGGGGGGCTGGGTGGAGGATGGGGTGGGAGTACTTGGGGGGGGAGTGGTACTTCCTGGTAGAATAATATGGAGGAGGAAGTGGGTGAGAATACACAGAATTATTTAATTAAATAGGATGTGGTAATGAGGTAGAAGAGAAAGGAGAGATGGAGAGAGAAGAGGGGAGAGAAAGAGAAGAGAGGCGAGTGAGAAACTGGTAGAGAATATATAGGAGGAGTGGATGAGGGGTACCGGGAAGATTTTAATTGTATAGAGAGGAAGTTGAGGTAAGAAGATGGAGAATGAGGAATGGGTAAGAGAGAGAAAGAGAGAGGAAGGAAAGAGAGAGAAGAGAGGAGAGAGGAGGAAGAAGAGAGAGAGAGGGAGAGAGTGAGAGAGAGTGGAGAAAGAGAAGAGAGAGAGAGAGAGAGAGAGAGAGAGGAAGGAGAGAGAGAGAGAGAGGAGAGAGAGAGAGAGAGAGAAAAGGGAGAGAGAGAGAGAGGGGAGAGAGGGAGA
>NC_051386.1:57413367-57430867 GCF_015228065.2 Penaeus monodon | reverse complement strand
AGAGAGAGAGAGAGAGAGAGAGATATCTTCTTCTTTTAACGGTAGGTTCATGTCTGAGCCGCCGTGGTCACAGCATGATACTTAATTGTAGTTTTTTTCATGATGTGATGCTCTTGGAGTGAGTACGTGGTAGGGTCCCCAGTTCCTTTCCACGGAGAGTGCCGGTGTTACCCTTTAGGCAATCATTCTCTCTACCTATCCGGGCTTGGGACCAGCACATGACTTGGGCTGGCTTGGCCACCCAGTAGCTAGGTAGGCAATCAAGGTGAAGCTCCCCGCTCAAGGAAACAACGCGTCGGCCGGTGACTCGAACCCTCGAACTCAGATTACCATCGCGACAGTCCCGAGTCCGATGCTCCAACCCTTCGGCCACCGCGGCCCTGACGATCACGGGCTTCCACGAGTTTCTCTTAGCAACTCAGAGCGGTGGCTTGCCACTGCCCTCCGCCCGGTGTTTTTTTTTTCCCTTTTTTATCGAGTCACCATCCCTATTTACCCGGCACTGACTTGAGCTGGCTTGGCCACCCAGTGGCTAGGCAGGCAATCGAGGTGAAGTTCCTTGCCAAGGGAAACAACGCGCCGGCCGGTGACTCGAACCCTCGAACTCAGATTGCCGTCGCGAAAGTCTTGAGTCCGACGCTCCAACCATTCGGCCACCGCGGCCCATAAAATATATATATATATATATAATATATATATATATATATATATATATATATATATATATATATATATATATATGGGGTGTGTGTGTGTGTGTGGGGTGTGTGTGTGTGTGTGTGTGTGTGGTGTGTGTGAGTGTGTGTGTGTAGAGAGATAGAAAGAGAGAAGAAAGAGAGAGAGAAAGATAGATCGAGAGAGAGAAGAGAGAGAGAGAGAGAGGAGAGAGAGAGGAGAGAAGACCACGGAGAGGAAAGAGAGAAAAGAGAAGTAGAGAGGAGAAGAGATGAGAGAGAGGAGGCAGATAGAGACGAGAGAGAGAGAGAGAGAAGAGAAAACAATATATATATATATCTATTCTATATAATACATATATATATTATATTATATATAATATATAGATATATATATATATATATACAGTATATATACGATATATGTGTGGGTGTGTGTGTGTGTGGGTGTGTGTGTGGTGGGGTGTGTGTGTTGTGTGTGTGTGTGGTGTGTTGGTTGTGTAGTGCGCGCGTGTGTGCGTGTGTGTGCGTGTGGGTGTGTGTGTGTGTGTATGGTGTGTGTCGTGTGTGTGTTGTGTGTGTTGTGTGTGTGTCCTGTGTGGTGTGTGTTTGTGTGTGTGTGTGAGAGAATGAGGGAGACAGGGTCGGGAAGATAGGTTGGGAAGGGAAGGGTTGATGGGCAGGAGGGAGAGAGAGAGAGAGAGAGAGGAGGAAGGGAAGGGAGAGAGAGAGAGGAGGAAGGCGAGGGAGAGAGAGAGGAGAAGGGGAGGGAGAGGGAGAGAGCGAGGAAGGAGGGAGAGAGAGAGGAGGAGGAAGGGAGGCAGAAAGAGGAGGAAGAGAGAGAGAGAGAGAGGAGGAGGAAGGAGGGAGAGAGAGAGGAGGAGGAAGGAGAGAGAGAGAGAGAGAGAGGGAGGAAGTGAGAGAGAGGAGGGAAGGAGGGAGAGAGAGAAGGAGAAGGGAGAGAGAGAGAGGAGGAAGGGAGATGAGAGAGAGGAGGAAGGGGGGAGAGAAGAGAGGAGGAAGGGAGGGAGAGAGAGAGGAAGGGAGTGAGATGGTGAGGAGAGAGAAGGGAAGGGATGAGAGAGCGGAGGAGGAAGGGAGGGAGAGGAGAGGTAGAGGAAGGGAGAGAGAGAGAGAGGAGAAGGGAGGGACTGAGAGAGAGGAGGAAGGGAGGGAGAGAGAGAGAGGAAGGAGGAGATAGAGAGGAGGAAAGGGAGGGAGAGAGAGAGGAGGAAGAGGGGAAGGACGAGAGAGAGGAGGAAGGGAGTGAGAGATGAGAGGAGGAAGGGGGGAGATGAGAGAGGAGAAGGGAGAGAGAGAGAGAGGAGGAAGGGGGAGGGTAGAGACGAGAGAGAGGAAGGGAGGGAGAGTAGATGAGGAGGAAGGGAGGCAGAGAGGAGGAGGAGGAAGGGGAGAGAGAGGAGGAAGGGAAGGGAGAGGAGAAGAGAGAGGAAGGGAGGGAGAGAGAGAGGAGGAAGGGAGGGAGGCAGAGAGGAGGAAGGAAGGAGAGAGGGGAGAGGAAGGAGGGATGAGGAGAGAGAGGAGGAAAGGGAGGGAGAAGAGAGGAGGAAGGGAGGGAGAGAGAGAGGAGGCCTCTAAGGAGGGAGGGAGAGAGAGAGGAAGGGAGGGAGAGAGAGAGAGGAGGAAGGAAGGGAGAGAGAGAGGAGGAAGGAAGGGAGGAGAGAGAGGAGGAGGGAGGGAGAGAGAGGAGGAAGGGGGAGAGGAGGAGGAAGGGAGGAAGAGAGGAGAGGAAGGGAGGGAGAGAGAGAGGAGGAGGACGGGAGGGAGAGAGAGAGGAGGAAGGGAGAAGAGAGAGAGAGAGGAGGAAGGGAGGATGGAGAGGGAGAGGAGGTAGGGAGGACGAGAGAGGCGGAGGAAGGGAGGAGAGAGAGAGGAGGAAGGGAGGGAGAGAAGAGAGGAGGAGGAGGGAGAGAGAGAGGAGGCAAGGGAGGGAGAGAGAGAGAGGCAAGGGAGGGAGAGAGAGAGAGGCGGAAGGGAGGGAGAGAGAGAGGAGGAAGGAGGGAGAGAGAGAGGAGGCAAGGGAGAGAGAGAGAGGAGGAAGGGAGGGAGAGAGAGAGGAAGGGAGGAGAGAGAGAGGGAAAGGAGAGAGAGAGAGAGAAGGAAGGGAGGGAGAGAGAGAGGAGAAGGAAGAGAGAGAGAGGAGGAAGGGAGGGAAGAGAGAGAGGAGGAAGTGAGAGAGAGAGAGGAGGAAGGAAGAGAGAAGAGGAGGAAGGGAGGGAGAGAGAAAGAGGAGGAAGGGAGGGAGAGAGAAAGAGGAGGAAGGGAGGGACGAGAGGAGAGGAGGAAGGAGGGAAGAGAGAGAGAGAAGGAAGGTGAAATGGAGGGAGAGAGAGAGGAGGAAGGGAGAGAGAGGAGGAAGGAAGAGAGAGAGAGGAGGAAGGAGAGAGAGCGAGAGGAGGAAGGGGGAGAAGAGGAGGAGGAAGGGATGGGAGAAGAGAGGAGGAAGTAGGGAGGGACGAGAGAGGAGGAAGGGAGGGAGAGAGAGAGGAGGAATAGGAGGGAGAGGATAGGAGGGGATAGGAGGGAGAGAGAGGGAGGAGCGAGAGAGAGAGGGAGGAGAGAGAGAGAGGAAGGAGCGAGAGGGAGGAAGGAGCGAGAGAGAGGAGGAAGGGAGGGATGAGAGAGGGGGAAGGGAGGGAGGAGAGGAGGAGGAAGGAAGGGAAGAGAGAGAGGAGGAAGGGAGGGATGGGAGACAAGGAGGAGGAAGGGAGGAGAGAGACAAGGAGGAAGGAGGGAGGAGAGATGATGGAGGGAAGGGAGGGAGAGAGAGAGGAGGAAGGGAGGGAGAGAGAGAAGGAGGAGGAAGGGAGGGAGAGAGAGGGGGGGAGGGAGGGAGGGGAGGAGGAAGGGATGGGGAGAGAGAGAGGAGGAAGGATAGGATGAGAGAGAGGGGGAAGGGAGGGAGAGAGAGGAGGAAGGGAGGGGAGAGAGGAGGAAGGGAGGGAGATGAGAGGAGGAAGGGACGGGTGAGAGAGGAGGGGAAGGGAGGGAGAGAGAGAGGAGGAAGGAGGGAGAGAGAGAGGAGGAAGGGAGGAGAGAGAGAGAGGAGGAGGGAGGGGAGAGAGGAGGAAGGGAGAGAGAGAGGAGGGAAGGGAGGGAGAGAGAGAGGATTGGAAGGGAGGAGAGGAGAGGAGGGGAAGGAGGGAGAGAGAGAGGAAGGAAAGGGAGGGAGAGAGAGAGCGGAGGGAAGGGAGGGAGAGAGAGAGGAGGAAGGGAGAGAGAGAGAGAGGGAGGAAGGGAGGGAGAGAGAGAGAGGAGTAAGGGAGAGGGAGGAGAGAGAGAGGAGGAAGGGAGAGGGAGGAGAGAGAGAGGAGGAAGGGAGGGAGGAGAGAGAGAGGAGGAAGGGGAGGGAGAGAGAGAGAGGAAGGGAGGAGGAGAGAGAGAGGGAGGAAGGGAGGAGAGAGAGGAGAAGAGATGGAGGAGAGAGCGGAGGAGAGAAGGGACGAGAGGAGGAGGAAGGGAGGGAGAGAGAGAGAGGAGGAAGGACGGAGGGATTAGAGAGAGGAGGAAGGGAGGGAGAGAGAGAGAGGAGGAGGGAGGGACGAGAGAGAGGAGGAAGGGAGGGAGAGGGAGAGAGAGAGGAGGAAGGGAGGAGAGAAAGAGGAGGAAGGAGGGAGAGAGAGAGGAGAAGGGAGGAGAGAGGACGAGCAGGCAGAAGGGAGGGAGAGAGAGAGGAGGAAGGGAGGGAGAGAGAGAGGAGGAAGGGAGGGAGAGAGAGAGAGGAGGAAGGGAGGGAGAGAGAGAGAGGAGGAAGGGAGGAGAGGAGGAAGGGAGGGAGAGAGAGAGGAGAAGGGAGGGAGAGAGAGAGGAGGAAGGGAGGGCGAGGAGAGGGAGGAGAGAGGATGGAAGGGCGGGGAGAGAGAGAAGGAAGGGAGGAGAGAGAGAAGGAAGGGAGGAGAGAGAGAAGGGAGGAAGGAGGAGAGAGAGAGGATGAAGGGAAGGGAGAGACGAGAGGAGGAGGGAGGGAGAGAGAGAGGCAGGAAGGGAGGGAGGGAGAGAGGAGGAAGGGAGGGAGAGCGAGAAGAGGAGGAAGGGAGGGAGAGGTCGCATGGGTTGTATCCTATAGGAATTCGTTAAAGTATTGACTGACGTAAAGAGAGCATCGTTGGCGGGACACTTGCGTTCGTTGTCATGGAAAGGCCGCCGTTTTGTCTGTGAATTGTTCTCTGTCTTCTTGCTCTTTATCCTTCCATTGTTCGCCTCGCATTCCCTCCGGGCTGTAAAGTGTCTGTGTCTGTCTGTCTGTCTGTTTGGTTGCTGTTTCTTTGTCTGTCTTCTTTTTTCTTTATATGTCTGTGTTTGACTGTCTGCCTCTTGCTTTACTCTAGTCATCTACTCATCTTTCATTCTCTTTGTCTGTGTTTCTATATGTCTGTTTATCAGTCTTTAATTTCTCTCGCTCTTAGATTCTTCTCTCTCTCTCTCTCTCTCTCTCTCTCTTTCTCTTTCTCCCTTTCCTTCTCCCTCCTCCTATCTAACCTCTCCTTTTCTCTCTATCGGCCATGGTCTCTTAGGAAGTGGGCAAAGACACATTGCACATAGCCGAGTCTCATGTTGCAACGAGCCCCGTGCAACTTTCAGTTCTGAAACTTCTTGCCACAATAACTGTTTTAACTAGAGTTGAACGCGTTGCACCGCTTGTCGTGTTTATCAGCGCAATTCTCCTAAAAGTCTGTACAAAGTTCTTCAGGGATCGATGGGGCCGAGTCCTGGTCAGGCGAACCATCAAGTGGCATCCTTTCGAGGAACAAACGGGCTTCGGGAGGGCCTAGAGCTTTTTAATGTAAATGCTGCTTTCTATTTATTTATTTATCTATCTATTTTATTATTATTATTATTATTATTATTTTGTTTTTTAAATGTCAAGTGGGACATGATGTAGGATATGAATGGGATGATATTTTTCTTTTTGTCTGTCTGTCTGTCTCTCTCTCTCTTTAACCCCTCCCCCCTCTCCCTCTCTCTCTCTCGCTCTCCTACGCACACACACACACACACACACACACACACACACACAATACAATTATTTCCGGGATCGCATGCAGCTGCACACGCTCGTCCTCGTAGAACTCATACTGCAATTAAAACAAACTACGTCCCATTACATGAAAATACTAGACACAGAATACATTTGAAAGAATAACGCTAATACTCCAAACAATTACCAACACCATTTTTGTCCTCTCTCTCTCTCTCTCTCTTTTTGTCATCTATCAATATTTTTCTCAATCTGAGAAAATTGCGTGTGAAAGGCCAACGCCAATGCACATTCTCTCTTTCTCTCTCTTTCATTTCTTTTTTAACGGAGAAAAGAGTCCTCGAAAGACGGGGAGCAGGCCACAGAAGCAAAAACAAGGGCGCCGTATGCCTCCTGTAGCAGCCGGGAAAACAGGCGAATAAGCCGGTATTGACCGCGCGGACGACTGCTCCCCCGCTCTGCAGCCGAGGTACGTCTTGAGCGCCAGGACAGGTGTGACCAGGTGGCTCGATTCCAGGTGCGCCAGATGGTACCCGAGGCGACACAGGTGGATGAGGCTGAGATGTGGACGTGTATTGCACAGGTGAAATAGTGTTTAGGTGAGGTAGAGTTGGGGAAAGGTGGTAAGGTGAGGGGGTTGTAGAGGCGATATACGATATGAGGTACTTGTAGCAAATAGTTCGGCGAGGGGAGACTAAAGGAAACAGGGAGCATTTCCCACGTAGGGCAATTTAAAAGCGCAACTGGCGATATGCACGCAAAACAGTGTTTAGCAAGGTAATGTAATACGTAGTTTAATTCAGTCCAGGTGAGAGGGCGTCCAGGCATTGAAGCATAAAGCTGATACAATACACACGTGAATCGGGGAGACAATCTGTAGGTGACGATGGATGACAGGTGAAGTACCGCCTAACTATGCATTAAAATGACTAAGACACACTTGAATTGTGTTTAGGTGAAAAAAGTGACTAAAGGAGGCTATGTACTGCCTCTCACGGGCCAGCTGAGGCTTGAAACATGAACGATATATGAGCAAGATTAGGAAAAGCAAATCATGCTTGATGTAAACAGGATCGTACAGATAGATACTTAATCATTCCATATCCAATTTGCAGTAGCGGATAAAAGACATATCTCTGGCAAAGTAACGAAGTAATTTGACGACAGTTAAGCGCCCACTGTTCTGTACAGATAAAGTCGCCGACAGAGCGCCCGAGGAATGAAATTTTAAAACCAATAATATCTGTATATGTAGATGACGCAATTTCCAAGTTGGGTTGCAGAAGGATCAGCTATGTTATCTTATTTCCCCTAAAAAAATCGTTACTCATTTACGTTATTAACAAGTATTATATTCATAATTTTCTGATGGTTGTTCTTACAGCCACGAAATATACCATGTTATTTTTGTCCTCTTAAACGTTTTGAAAATACACCATGTTATATATACACACACAACTGAGCGATGGACAGCATGTCAAAAGGCGTTAAGAGTATTACATTTGTGATACAGCGACTGGTAATATATTGCTAATAACCGGAGACTACCGATTGGTCCCTATGTAACTGTTACAAGAATCTCAACAGCTGATTTTCCGGCTACCGTGAGTTTAGAATCTTCGGTAAACCGGGTTAAAGACGACTCCCCCATGGGTCGTGCAGAGTCGTCCGCAGTGGGTAGTGTCAGTTCACGGGGTAGAATTGCGGAAGTGGGGTCAGGTGCGCAAAGGGTCGACGTGAATGACATGGGGGAAAAATTCATTGATATTCTTAGCTGCATTCCGCGTCCATCACAGCCGGGCGAGGTATTGGGCCAAAATTCGTTTCCCAAGAACTGCGCATTTCACGGTTTCTCTTTAAGGAGACTGTATACACAATGCACACACGTGGCACACATAAAAAAAATAAACGAAGGAGGCAAGGCGAGAGTGAGACTGCACTGAATTCATTAAAGATATCAGAATCCTAAGGGTTTTTGGTCGTTTCGCCGCCCACCCGCAGGTCTCTCCTCGCCTCCGCCCGCCCTTGCAGCGTCCTCGCCCTCAGAGGCGCCTCCCGCAGGCAGAGTTGGCACCGCGCCAGCCAAACAGCTCCCTGGAAAACCTGGAAAGCGAGGTTCCGGGAGGAGCGGCGGCTCGGAGGCAACGGATCCAGGTCAGGCGGGGTCAGCAACGTTCCCTTTCTCTCTTTCCGTCGGCGATAACGAGCCCGACGGTCATTTTTCTCCGGCAATTGGCCGATCGAAGATTAATTATCGTCGTAATTGGTTTTAATCCGACGTAGAAAATCGTTTCTGGCCTCGGTTGGTTTAGTACGTTACGTCAGGAGGGCGAGGAGGGGAGCGGGAGGTATGGATCAGAGAAGGGAAAGAGGAATCCATCTCAGCCGCGTGGATAGGGGCCTGGCGCCGTGTTCAGGAGGCGAGTTACTGACCTGAAAATCGTCTCTTTGTAGGTCACCGATTATTCTGAATCAGGGTTATCTCTTTCCACTTAAATGTCTGTCTATATCAGCATTTTTTTTCCCCTAAAAAAGTACTGAGGCGAAAACCGCCACTTTTTGGACAAACAATCAATCTTTATAAACATTATATTTACCGGTAACTGTTAATCCACGTCAGTATACCGCCCTTTCTATCTAACTGGGTGACGCATCACCAAATCTTCCAAGAAACGATTAGATAATTTAGCCATATTTCTGATAATTCGCCTGTAGCCCCCCCCCCCCCAAAAAAAAAAAAACAAGATGACAATAACAACAATGATTAGATGATTTACCTAATTTGAGATAATTCGGCCGTAAAAAAGAGGTTTCATCGATGGGCCTTGAGAACACGGAGATCCTGATCCTCCTCCTCCTCCTCCTTCTCCCCCCTCCTCCTCCTCCCCCCTCCTCCTCCTCCCTCCTCCTCCTCCTCCTCCTCCTCCTCCTCCTCCTCCTCCTCCTCCTCCTCCGACAGCGCCCGCGCGAGGTCGATGGCGTGTTTCGGGAAGCCGAGGGAAGCCTACAACTCCTTCGCGGAAAACCTGAGGACACGTTTCTGCTTATCCTGTTCGCGGGAATCCTCTATATGATGGGCGTCGGACAAAATAGAAAGGAAAAGAAAAGAAAAGGAAAGAAAAGAAAAAATCTTGCGTGTGCTTGTGTGTGTGTGTGTGTGTGTGTGTGTGTGTGTGTGTGTGTGTGTGTGTGTGTGTGTGTGTGGTGTGTGTGTGTGTGTGTGTGTGTGTGTGTGTGTGTGTGTGTGTGTGTGTGTGTGTGTGTGTGTGTGTGTGTGTGTGTGTGTGTGTGTGTGTGTTTGTTTGTTATACTAGTTCGTGTCGTAAGTCTGTAAATGTGGCTCCAAACATGCCTTACGAAACATAAAGATTATTCTGTATCAACACAATCTTTCCATTTCTTTCAGTTGGTGTTTTACGGTGGAACCTAATCCTTGTTTACGATTGCAACACTGAAGAAAATAAGAAGAATGTTAGCTGATAAAATACATGCGAGGTTTATTCCAAATTCTTTCTTTCTTTACATACATAATTTCTCTCTACTGTGTAAATTATTAGTTAAAAGGAAATACCCACATATTTCCAAGAGAACAATGAACTTTTCGTCCGATAGACTCCCTTCCAATTTATAGAAATGAGTAACTGGCAACTCAACCGCGGACTTGAGCACTCCGATTCTCCAAGTATCTTCTGAAATAAAGAAGATGAATAAAGTGATGTAAAACAATGAAAATACTATATGTGAACTTTGAAAAACACCAAACTCATGTAAACATAAGTACTAAGTGTCAGCTGATTAAAATAAACAAAGAAACTTGTCGAATCGGAGTGCCCTAAGACTCAGGGATGAGTTGCCAGTTTGTTATTTCCTTTAAAGTAGCTGTTACTCGTTATCTGCTCTTTCAGTGGCAAAGGTGGGGGGGGGGTGCTTAATGCTTAAATTGCTAGATATATTAATGATACTTTGGGCAGTGACAACTATAGAAGAAGGTTAATCTTAAAGGAATGGAGGATGGAAATGTTAATTGGGTATTTCATTATCTTTCATGGGTAGTTATATTAATTTCTCTGATTCTCTCTCTCTCTTCTTTCCCATCTAACGCGCTTGATACTCTCTCTGATCTATTCATCTTCTATGATGTCTTTAAAAATAACAACGCGACATTGATAACTTTTCTGATCTTATTCATCTTCTATGAATGTAATACTGGTAAAAAAAAATCAACACAGTAATTGAAAATAAATTAAAATGTAGAAGTGATGCAGCTTCTAATGTACAATTGAATAAAACTAAAAAGACTAGACGGTGTCATTATACATACAATGAAAAACAAAACGAAACGAATCCAGTCAACAAACCACTGTTAGAGAGAGACAAATTTAGGCTGTTAACAGACTTGTTCATATCACCATAAATACATATATCTTCACGAATGCTTAACTGATTAGTTAATGTTTGTGCCAAATCACTATAAATTTTGTAGTTTATTGCGAACAAGTACCGTTCTAAATGCAATTAATGAGTATTCAAGTTACAAAATATTACCGCGATTATTATGACGTCATCAATTCAACATACAAATCGTCGAAAGAAAACGGAATAAAGCCGATTTCTTTTTTTTTCGTCTCTTTGGTTTTTATTATTCATATTAAAAAAAATCCTTCATATTCATATTATTTGTGCCAAGGTCACACTGTCCTTTTTAACCAAGGTTTATCGTATGCATAATCTTTATGTCTAAACTTTACAACAATCGACCCGACATTTTATGAAAAAGGTTATACAGGTTCGTAGATACTCTTCCTTTTACCAGTTTCTATTTTTTTTCCTTTCGTAACTATTGCTTTAGCAATGAGGATAATATATATGTAGATGCACACACACACACACACACACACACACACACACACACACACACACACACACACACACACACACACACACACACACACACACACACACACACACACACACACACACACACACACACACACACACACACACACACACACACGTCTCTTTCTCTTTTTCTTTCTCTCTCTCTCTATTGATATATATATATATATATATATATATATATATATATATATATACATATATATATATATATATATTATATAATATATATATATATATATATGTATATATACACACACACACACACACACACACAACACACAATATATATATATATATATATATATATATATATATATATATATATATATATATATATATAGATAGATAGATAGATAGATAGATAGATAGATAGATAGATAAATAGATAGACAAATAAATAGATAGGTGGATTTACAAATAGATAAAATATGCAGATACAAATATAGATATATTGAAATAAATATTCTGATAGAGGGATTAACAAACGGTACAGTTAAAATTCCTGAATGCTGTAATAATTTTATCTAAGTTATGAGTTGGAGGTCATCAGCCTAATAACTATTTTTGTAGAGAAGACGAAAGAATAGATAATTTCAAGCTTATAAAGATACATTAAAGAATTTTGTATCATAAGGCAGTCATTAAGATTAGTGTTTAAAAAAAAACTGAATGTGTCAGAATTTATGTTAATATTCCGCTGTGTTATCTAGTCTCGTCTTGAATTATCGTCTTCTGGGGCGACGGCAAAAAAAAAAGGTAATTTATAAGCTCGTAATGTATCCCATCCAATTTAATAACGATTTTAAAATACTTGCTGAGAAAATCACTGCTCAGACCACGAGCGATTGATAATGTTATACGTTTTTGAATGAATGTTTTCAGGCAGTTAAGAATCATATTTTTTTAAGCGGGTAATTAAACCATACTTTTTAACTATTTTTTTTTATTGGGAAAATCGGTTCGTAAACCATTATTAAAAACAACGGGTAGTTATAATTACTTGAATTAATTACAAGTAATAATATAAAACAAGTTAACAATCTCGAAACATAATGTATATTCTTATAATAGATGTGATTACATATATTAAAATAATTGATATTTATAACATAAAACATACAGTCACATACATCATTACACAATCCAATCCAGCATCAAAACATGAAAGATTATCGAAAATATAACAATAACGCAAGGGCTAACAAAAGAAAAAAAAAATACAAGGATCTAAAAAAAATATAATTATATAAAAAAATAATTTAAAAATAAAAATATAATATAAAAATAAAAATAAAAAATAATAATATAATAA
This sequence comes from Penaeus monodon, assembly GCF_015228065.2. Lineage (NCBI taxonomy): Eukaryota > Metazoa > Arthropoda > Malacostraca > Decapoda > Penaeidae > Penaeus > Penaeus monodon. The sequence continues at coordinate 57,418,983 of NC_051386.1, read as the reverse complement.
TAATATAATATATAATAGACGGGAAAACCCCCCCCGCAACTCGGGGCGTAGAAATTTTCCCCCTAAACCTTTTAGGGCTCCCCTGGGGAATTTTGCGGGGAAAGGCGGTTTCCCGGGGAAAAATTTTGGGGAAAGGGGGTTTTTTGTTAAATTCCCCCGGGGGAAGAGGGCCCCCCGTTTTTTCCCTTTTTGTCTTTGGCAACGGCAAAAAAATTTTGGCACTTGTCCTTTAAACTTAAGGGAAAAAAGGCCGATGATTTCTTTTAAAAATGGGTTTTTAAATGGTTATGCCCTTGCAATTTTTTAAATTTTCCATCCATGATCCTAACCCTTTTTTTTGCTTGATTCTGACAAGTTAGCATGTAACTTGTACAAAGTTGCCATATAACGTATATGTATACACACAAAAACATACATGCACCAAAACACACACACCCCACCCACACACACACACACACCACCAAAACACCACACAAAAATACACACAAAACACACAAACACGAGCCAAAGGGGGGTTCTTAAAACGGTGTAAATTCCTTTAGACTCACAGGTTTACTAAGTATTCCCCTTTTTTACGAAAGGGAAAAAAATGCCCGTGTCCCTGCAAATGCTTATGTCAGACTTAGCAACAAGTAAGTATAGGCTCGACTCAATCTCCCTTTTCCATGCTATTATATGGCCTCCCTAACGTGGGTGATTATGAAAGTTTTCTATGGTAATTTGCTTTCCCTTTTGGATAAAACGCACATACTAAAACCCCACCCCACACACCCACAAAACACACACACACACACACAACCCCAACACAAACCCTAAAATTTTTATATATAATTTTATATATTATACATTAATATATTATTTATTATAATATATTATATATATATATATATATATATTTTATATATACATACAAAAATTTATTTATATATATTTATTTTTAAAATATAAAAAATATAATATATATTATAATATTATATGTATTTATAATCATAAAATATATAAAATATTTTAAAATAAAATCATATATATAATATTTTATATGTATATATACACCCTAAAATCCATCCCTAATTTTGAATAATTATATATATATATAAAATTTATATTATATCTATTTATATTATATATATTTTTAAAATATATTATATATATATTATTATATATATTTTATTCTCTCTTTTTTTTTATAACACACACACCACACACACACACCCCACACAAAAACACAAACCCACCCAACACCCCACCCAAACAACACACACCACACACACACAACAACACACTCCCCCACCACCCCACACACCACAACACACCACACACCCCACACCCAAAAAACACACACCACACACAACACACACCACACAGTAAAAACCACACACACAAAACCCCCCCAAAAAACACAAAAACACACCAAAACACAACACAAAACAACACATATATATAAATATATAATATTATATAATATTATAAATAAATAAAAATAAATTATATATATATATAATTTTTATAATTAATATATATATATATATATATTAATATATATATAAATATAATTTAAATTTTAATATACAAAAACATAATACACCACACAACCACATAATACATACCTATATATATATAGATATATATATTTTTAATATATATATTATTTATTTTAATTTTATATATATATATATATATATATATATATACTAAACACACAAACACACACACACACACACAACACACCCCCACCCCACACAACAAAAAAAACCCCCCACCACCAAAAACACCACACCAAATATATTAAAAATATATATATATATATATATATATATAATTTTGTTTTTTATTATAACCCAAAATCATACACACACCACACACCCAAAACACAAACACACACACACCCAAAACACAAAAAAAACACACACCCCACACCCCAAAAACAACCCCACACACCGCAAACACACACCCAAAACACACACCACCCCACACACACACCCCACACACAAAAACAAAACCACACCACCCACACACATATATATAATATAATATATAAATATATATTTTTATCTTTGAATAAAATATATTATATATATATATATTAAAATTTTTATATATAATATTATATATTTATATATAAATGCTACCACACACCCCCACCAACACAAGCACACCAAAAACACACCACACCACACACACACCTCACACACACACACGCACCCACACCACACAACCCAAAACCCCAACCCCACACACACACACACACACACACATACCACAAAAACCCCACACACACACACACCACCCCAACCACACACACACCCACAATATATATATATTAAAATAATTTTATATATATATTATTATATATATATTTTAGTAATATTGATAAAATTTCCCCATAATATATATATAATAATTTTTATAATATATATATAAATTAAAATAATTAAATTTTATAAAACCCCCATATTATATATATTATATTATAAAATAAAAAAAATATATATTTTATATAAAATATATATATTTTAAAATATCTATAAAAACATTTATATAATTATATTTTATATATATATATATATATTTTATATATATATGTATGTATTATATAAAATTTCATATATATATATATTATATATATATATTTATTCAACGTGTGAGATAGTTGATGATGTAGTTAGTAGGTTCTTCACACACTAACTTAGTTTGCAATATCCTTAAACTGGGGAATCAATATACTTTCCTTCTTCCGCCAACTATGAATAATCATTTGTTGCTTTCCCTTTTCCCCTTGCCTTTTTTTCAGAAACACCCGAATAAAAATTCCCACACTACTTTTTGCTTTTCCCGGGTCTTTCCGTGGAATTACTCATTTCGAAAGGGTTTATTTAAAGGGGGGGGGGGTGTATTAATAAAAAATAAAGGCAATTTTCAAAAACCCTTTTGGGGGGAAATTCAAAATGTTTTTTCAAGATTACGACGGATCCAAATTCCCAGATTAAAAGGGACGGGGTAATGGGAATTTTTTTGAAAGGGAAACGATGGTCCTATACAGTGTAGACTCGAGTGGGGGTTTAAATGGGGGGGTGTACTGTATTTTTTCTATTAATGAACCCTAACGGAGTTTTTTCGGGTTGAGTGGGAGATAACGAAAGGGGGCGGACAAGCTGTAAGGCTTAACAGTTTTTTTTATGTCTGTCTGTCCCCGTCTGTCTGTCCCCTGTTTGGCTGTTTCTCTCTCTCTTTCTTTTCGTTTTCTCTCTGTTTTCCCCCCTGTCTGTTTTCTCCCGTTTCTCTCTCTCTCCCCCTTTTCTCTCCCCCTTTTCCCCCTCGTTTTCTCTCTCTCTCTCCTTCCTATCCCCCCCCCTCCCCTCCCTCCTCTCCCCTCTCTGTCTCTGGCCCTTTTCCCCTCCGCTCATTTTCTTCTCCCCCTTTTCTCTCTCTCCTTCCTCTCTCTCTCCTCTCCTTCCCCTCTCCCCCTTCTCTCTCTCTCTCCTCACCCCTCTCCTCTCCCCTCTCTCTCCTCTCCTCTCCCTCTTTTCTCCTTTTCTCCCCTCTCTCTCTCCTCCTCTCTTCCCCCCCCCCCCCCCCTCTCTCTCTCTCTTTTCATTCTCTTTTCGCCCTCCCTCCCACTCCCCTCCCCTTTATCTCTCTTTTTCTTTTCCCTTTTCCCAACTCCCTCTCCTTCTCTTTTCTTTTCTTTTCCCCTCTCTCTCTCTCTCTCCCTCTCTCTTTTCTCTCTTTTTCTTTTCCCCTCTCTCTCTCTCCCCCTTCCCCTTTCCCCCATCCCCTCCCTCTCCTCGCTTTCTCTCATCTCCTCTCTCTCCCCTCTCTCCTTTGTCTCCCCTCGTTCCTCCTCCCCTCTTCCCCCCTCTCTCTTCTCGTTCCCCTCCTTTTCTCTCTCCCCAAACCCCTCTCCCCTCTCTCTCTCCTCCCTCATCTCTCTCTCTCCTTTTCTCTCTCCCCCTCTCTTTCTCCCCTTCTCCCCTCTCTCTCTCTCCTCCCCTCTCCTCCATCTCCCCCCCTCTCCCCTCTCCCTCTCTCTTCCCCTCTCTCTCTTTATCCCCCTCTCCTCTCTCCCCCTCTCTCTCTCTCCTCTCCCTCCTTTTCGCCCCCTCTCTCTCTCTCTCTCTCTCAAACCCTCTCCCCTTTTCCTTTTTCCTCTCTCCTCTCTCCCCTCTCCCTTTTTCTTCTCTTCCCTCTCTCCCTTTCCCTTTCCCACCCTCCCTCTCTCTCTCCCCCTCTCCCCTCTCTCCTTTGTCCTCTCCTCCTCCCCCCCTCTCTCTCTCTCTCCCTACTTCTCCCCTCCTTTTCTCTCCCTCCCCCTCCCCCTGCCTAACTCACTCCCTCTCCCCCTTCCATTCCCCCCGGTCCCCCCCTCTCTCTCTCTCCTCTCTTTTCCTCTCTCTTTTCCCCTCCTCTCTCTCTCCCCCTTCCTCTCTCCCCCTCTTCTCTCCTCTCCCTCTTCGTTCTCCCCCTCTCCCTCTCTCCCCCTTCCCCCTTTTCTTTCCCCTCCCCTCCCCCTTCTTTCCCCCTCTCTCTCCCCCCTCTCCTCTCTTTCCCCCTCTCTTCCCCCCTTTTCTCTCGCCTTTTCCCCTTTCCCATCCCTCCCTTCCCTCCTCCCCCCTTTTCTCTCTCTCTCTCTCTTTTTCGCTCTTCCCCCTCTCTCCCCCTCTCTCTCTCCCCCTCGTTCCCCCCCTCTCTTTGTCTCTCCCTCTCAAACCCCCTCTCTCTCTCCTCTCTCTCTCTTTCTCTTCTTCCTCTCTCTCTCTCTCTCTCCCCTCTCTCCTCCCCTCCCCTCTCTCTCTCTTCCATTCCCCTCTTTCGCCCTCCCTCCCCCAAACCCCCTCCCCCCTTCATCTCCCCTTTTTCTTTTCTTTCACTAAAATATGAAACATAATCCATTGATCCATGTAGTGGTTTCTTGTTTCCCCCTGGAACAAAAGGCGCATCATTGCAAAGACAATAATCTGTGGCTTGATCTTGGGCAAAGGCGGGGCGTTAAATTTGAGGATAAAAGTTTCTTTTTTTCATTTTGGAAACCGGGTAAACCCAAATTAAGGGGTTAAGCTCAATGAAATTTTAAGAAAAAAGATATCACGGTAACTAAATTTTTTATTTTATTTAATTTTTTTTTTACGATAGTGGTTTTTTTTGGGGAAAATGGGCATTTTTATTATAGAAAATGGGAAAAAACCCCGTAAGATGAGAAAAAAAAAAACTTAACCTTTCTTTTTTGATACATCTTAAATTGTTTTTTTAAAAAATTATGTGAAACCCATTTTGTGGCAAGATAAACGGACATGCTTTAAAGGGGAAAGCGGGGTTTAAAGGCAAAACATTTTAAAAAAAATAATGAAAGATGAGGGGTGTAAAGATTAATGGTTAAATGAAAAAGATGAAAAAAATTATATGGTGATGATGATGCGGTGGTGAAAGATGTGTGATGACGATGAGATGAGATGATAAATTTTAACCTGGTGCTCTACCCGTTGCTGATGGTTTGGGGTGATGTTAAAAATAATGATAATGAAAATTGATTTTAATTGGGGGAAACAATAATGGGTCCCGATAATGAAGATGGCAAAAACAACAACAACAACAATAATGAGTCATGATAAGAATGAATAA
>NC_051386.1:57340867-57355867 GCF_015228065.2 Penaeus monodon | reverse complement strand
CAAGCAACAGGCTTCCCTCTCGCCTTCTCTCCCTCCCTCTCGCCTTCTCTCCCTCTCTCTCGCCTTCTCTCCCTCCCTCTCGCCTTCTCTCCCTCTCTCTCGCCTTCTCTCCCTCTCTCTCGCCTTCTCTCCCTCCCTCTCGCCTTGTCTCCCTCCCTCTCGCCTTGTCTTCCTCCCTCTCGCCTTGACTCCATCCCTCTCGCCTTCTCTCCCTCCCACTCGCCTTCTCTCCCTCCCTCTCGCCTTCTCTCCCTCCCTCTCGCCTTCTCTCCCTCCCTCTCGCCTTCTCTCCCTCCCCCTCGCCTTCTCTCCCTCCTTCTCGCCTTCTCTCCCTCCCTCTCGCCACCCACGCCCCCCTCACTCACGCTCTTTATTCGTGTTATGTAGATAATGAATTCCTGGGGCTGATTAAGATACCATAGCGGACACGTGCTCTTGTCATATGACGTAGGACCTGTCCAAGTCTTCCGTCTAATCCATTACGTGGTCTTCCCGCTGTCAAAGGCCGTTGGTTCTCTACTGTACATCCGTATTGGGGTTCTCCCTTGATGTGCTTATCGTTTTTATCAGGAAAATGTTTTTTCGTTTTTTAAAAACATTTCTTGTGTTTCTTGTCAATTTTTTGCGTTTTTTTATTATTTTTTTATTATTTATTATTCTCTCCCTCTCCCTCCCCCGTTCTCTCTCTCTCTCTCTCTCTTTTTCTCACTCACTCACTTTCTCCCTCCCCCCTCTCCTCTCTCTCTCCTTAATTTCTCGTTTTATTATTTCGGCCTTTCCTTGTCCATTTACACCAGAAAAATATTTTCTCTTTTCTTTTGTCTTATTTCTCTCTTTCCTCTTCCCCTTTTTTTCTTCCATATTGCTCTTTTCTTTCGACCCTTTGTCCTTTCTGTCATTCTTTGTCATTGCTCATTTCTCCCAACAAAGCATTTTGCTCACGTCTTCTTTATATATATATATATATATATATATATATATATATATATATATATATATATATATATATTTATATATATACTCTCTCTCTCTCATTTCATCATCATTTTTTGGTTCTTGTTTATTTGTTGATGTCCTTCCCCCGTATATCCTGTATTGTTTGAACAAAACATTTTCTCTTATTTGTACTTATTCTTTACTTCTTTTCTTCCGCTTCTCCACTTTGTTCCATTTATTTTCAATTCTCTCTTCGTACCTCTATCCCAGTCTTTAATTCCTTTGTTAATTTTCCATTTTCAAAATTCTTTCTTCCTTTCCTTACTTCTTTGAATGTTTTCTCTCTTCTTCTCTGAAGCATCCTCTTCGTTTCTTTGATTCCTCTTTCATTCCCCCTTTTTTTCTTTTCTTTTTTTGGCCTCCTTCACTTTCTCCTCTTTGTTTTTCTCCACGTGCCTATATTCATTTACTCGCCGCCTTCCAACAAAACATTCCATCTGCTCGTTTCTCATCCTCTTTACCATTCTTGTGTCCTTTTTTACCTCCCTCCTCCCTCTTCTATTACTTTACTTCGCTTATTCCTTCTCTATTCTCCGTCTTCGTTTCCTCTATATTTTTCGTCTTCGTTTTTTTCCCTACTTATCTCCTCCTCCAACGCCACCCATGACATCAGCGCCATCTAGATTTCAGCATTTCGACTCAAGTAAACAGTTGTGAGATGAAATTCACGATGCGTGTCAGACAACCGACCGACGCTGATGCAGATATAAACATCCCCCCACTATCGTCAACTTGATCATAATTAACATCATCCATCACATTCAAGTAAAGTATTCTTGAACCTTGTGAGTCACCGCACATTCGTTTCGATAATGTTGTTTAGTTTAAAGATACGAATGGACGGGGGTATCTTATTTGCATGTTTCGGGTACAAGGAGCTCCTGTCGATATTTCACTAGTTGGTTCCAATGCCAAGTGACTTATAGGTATTTATCCTTGTTGCAGCTTCTAAAATGTTTGATTACAGTTTACATAAATATAAATGTATATTCATACATACCTGCTTATATATATATATATATATATATATATATATATATATATATATATATGTGTGTGTGTGTGTGTGTGTGTGTGTGTGTGTGTGTGTGTGTGTGTGTTTGTGTGTGTGTATGTATGTATGAATATATGTATTTATGTAGGTAAGTATGTATTCATGTGTACATATATGCAACTTCAATCAAACATTTTAGACAATTACCTAAAAGTCAATATATATATATATATATATATATATATATATATATATATATATATATATATTTAATATATATATATATATATATATATATTTACACACACTCACACACACACACCCTCCCCCTCCTCTCTCTCCAAGGCTAAGGTCCAGCGTGACGCATTAACAGCCACTCCGCCATCTATGCAGCATCGCCCGCTATTCGACGCATGCAGCAACAGGTGCGGTTGTATGCCCCCTCCCCTCACTAACCTCCCCCAACCCTCCCCAGTTCCCCACACTCCAGCTTCCATCCCCCCCTCCCCATTCACGTTCCCAATCGCCATTCCCCCCTTTTCTTCCCCACCTCCCCTGCCTCCTTCCGCCTTTTTCCCCACTCCTGTCCCTCTTCCCCCTTCCTCCTTACCCTCCCATCCTTCCCCTACCCTCAATCTCCCCCCTCCCCCCCCACTCCCCGCACCCTTGCAGGCAGGAATCCACTTATAGCTGGCCGTCCGCACCGAAGTGTAAATCCTAGAAATCCACTGTTTATTCTTTGCCAAATCCGGGGAAAAAAGTAAAGCAAAAAAAAAAGAAAAAGAAAAAAAAAGAGAAAAAACACAAGAACAAGAAAAAAAAAGATAAAAAAAGCTAATTCCTACTAAAAAGCCTCCTGGATTAAGCCATTCCTTAAGGATTTAAGTAGCTATATCCAACCCACGTTTTCTATTTCTAACTTCGCGTTTTCTATTCCCTCTGCGTATGCGGTTGCCTAAATTTTCTTTCGTTTATTTAATTAATATAACTAAATAAATCGCCGAGTGAAAGACTACTGATAGCGAAAGTACTTTTATGATATGAAAGGTAATGATAGGCTAACAGTGGTGGGAATTATAATAATAATAATGATAAGATGGTAGTGATAATGATGATAATGTTAATAAACAGTTGTTATAACAACAATAATAACGATGATATGAATGATGATCATGGTATTAATAATGATGACAACAATGATAAAAGAAGTAATAGAATAATAATTGATACTATTACTAATACAACCACTACTGTTACTTCTAATGATAATGATAATAATAATAACAGCCATAATGTTAATAATAATTACACTAATATCAATAATGACAATAGTGATAATGATAAAAAACAATAACAATAATACGATAATAATCTTTTGATACTAGCCATAATAACAAAAGCAGTAACAACAACAATCATAATAATAATCGCAGTTGTAGCAGCAATAACTTCAACAACGATAACAAAATCGACAATTATGTTAACAATAACAAACAATAATGATAATGACGATAAATCTTCCTTTTCGTAAAGCCATTTCAGAAATAAAGCTTCTCCATTTTCTCTTCTGATTTAAAGTCCTTAGAAATCTTACGTTTTCATTTTTTTTCTTTTCTCCATTTTGTAAAACTGCGATTAATTTCCTCTTTTATGGGTGACTTAAGGGGAAAAAATTGAGAGAGGAGTGCCGAGGGGAAATATTAAAGGGAACTAGCGAGGGTCAATAAAGAGGGCTTGGGAGAGAAGGGGAGGAAGAAAATTGGCAGAGGAAGAGAAACTTGGAAGAGGGGAGAAGGTAGAGGAGTGAAGATAATGATGATAGTTATGTTTTTAACGGTAAGGTTAATATTGATCCTAAGAATATTGATATTAAATAATAATGCTAATGGTAACTGATAGTAATAATAGTAATGATAATAGTGATAATAATGATAATGATAAAATGATAATAATGATGATGATGATGATAATAATAATAATAATGATAATGATCATGATAAGAATAAGAATAGTAAGAGTAATGATAGTAATAATAACAATAATGATAATGGTAATGATAATAATGACAATACTAATGATAAATAATAATCATAACAATAACGGTAATAACTATAAGAACAGTGATGGCAATAACAACAGTAATGATAATAAATAAAACTATAAATATGATAATAATGATAAAGATAATAAATAAAACTATAAATATGATAAAACTATAACAAAAGCAAAGCTGACAGTTCGCAAAGGCGCTATTCAGAATGTGCAACATGTAATACGAACGCAAAAGTAGATAATCTTTTAACAGTAGAAATGACACAGCTGTCTGGCACACTTCACCCAAGGTAGCATAGGGTCTGATGAATCGGCACAAGGAAATCGATGCTCTGTTCGCTGAAACTGTCGTGCGAGTTGTCACTAGATTGTGTGGGGGAGGGGGGTGGGGGAGATTTATGTGTATGTGTGTGTGTAGGGGGTATGTATGTGGGGGGAGATGTGTGTGTGCGGGGGGGATGTGTGTGTGTGTGTGTAAGGGGGTATGTGTGTGGGGGGGGATGTGTGTTTGTGTGTGTGTTTGTGTGTGTGTGTGTGCGTGTGTGTGTGTGTGTGTGTGTGTGTGTGTGTGTGTGTATGTGTGTGTGTGTGTGTGCGCGCGCGCGCGTATATATAACATGTATCATTCGATATTAGATCTCATTACATTATATTTTCTGTTTTATGATTTGTTCAGAACTACATCACTTAGATACTAACACAAATACTGTTAGTACTTACTAACGAGGCTTGAGGGTACGGCCAGAGGACCGAGGTTAGTAACAGCGTCTCCGTGTCCGTTATTGCTGGGTGTCTGTCAGCGTTCCTCGGCCGTTCGTGCCGTCGGGGAAAATTAACTTGGACGCTAATGTCACGTGGTTGCTTCGCCTGTTGTGCCAATGCGAGAGACGGCGATACCCCGAACTATGCTAATTTAGATGCATTTGTTTTCCGATGCTCAAACTGTTTAAGCATTTTTTCTAAATATTGGGTAAGGTTAGGGGGGAAAAACACATTCGTTTTAGTGTTATTTTCGGTGACAGCAAAAATGTGACAGCAGTGTGTTTGTGTGTGCCGATGTGTCATCCTCAGATGATGTATAGTGGTTATATCACACACACCACACACACACACACACACACACACACACACACACACACACACATATATATATATATATATTATATATATATATATATATATAATATATATATATATATATATATATATTTATATATTAGTATTATTATGTATATGTCTGTGTGAGATAGAAAGAGAACGAAAGACTTAAAGGAAAAGAGAAAACCAGAAAGAGAAAGAGAAAGAGCGAGAAAGATCGCGCGCGACAGGGGAAGACAGACCCATATCCCTTCTCCCTGTCTCCCTTCCCTTCCTCTTCGGTCTTCCTCCTCTCTGCCCTTCATTCCCTTCCTCCCTCCCCTCCTTGTTTCCATCCTTCCCTCCCTCTTGCCTTCCTTGTCTCCCTTCCTCCCTTATCTCTCTCCCCTCCACCCTCCCTTTCCTGTCTCCTTTCGCTCTTCCCTCCCTCTCCTCCTCCCATCTCTCTCTCTCTCTCTTTCTCCCTCCCCTCCCTTCCCTCCCTCTCTCCCTTCTACCCTACTCTACTCCCCCTCTTCCTCCCCGCCCTCTCGTCCTTCCCTTCCTCTCTCCTCTCCACCCTACTCCCCTCCCTCTCTTTCTCCCCTCCCTCTCTCCCCTCGCGAGTGGTTGGCGTGATGTGCGCCGACCCCCCCCCCCCCCCGGCACCAAAGAGACTTTCGTATTTTCCCGCCCCGTCTGTAACTTCCTTGAGGTGTCTGCCGTAGCGTCGTAAAGATGGTGTTGGCTTTGACGTAAAACACCTCTCCGCTCTCCCCTCCTTTCTCCCCCCCCTTCCCCCACCCCCTCCCACCGTCTCTTAACTCGTCTTCCTCCATCTCCTCCTCCTCTTCTTCTTCTTCTTTTTCTTTCTTTTTCTGTTTCTTTTTTCTTTTTCTTTCGCCGCCTCCTTCTCTTCCTTTTTCTTTTTCTCATTCTCTCTTTCACCTTCTTTGTTTCTTCTCCTTCTCCTCCTACTTTCCCTCTTCTCCTTCTTTTCCTCTCTCTCTCTCTTTCTTTTTCTTTTTCTCCTCCTCGTCATGTCCATTCTTTTTCTCCATCATCTTCGTCGTTATCCTACTCCTCGTCCTTTTCCTCCTCCTCCCCCTCCTCCTCTTCATATTGCTCTTGCTCCTCCTCCTCTTCCTCCTCCTCCTCCCCCCCTCCTCCTCCTCCTCCTCCCCCTCCTCCTCCTCCTCCTCCTCCTCCTCCTCCTCCTCCTCCTCCTCCTCCTCCTCCTCCTCCTCCTTCTATTCCTTCTCCTCCTCCTCCTTCTCTTCCTCCTCTTTCTCCTCCCCCTCCTCCACCTTCTTCTTATCCTTCATCATCATCTTCTTCTTCTTCTTCATCTTCAGCTTCTTCTTCTTTCTTCTTCTTCTTCTTCTCCTTCTTCTTCTTCTTCTTCTTCTCCTCCTTCTTCTCCTCATCTCCCCCATCTTCCTTTCGCTCTTTTTCTCTGTCTCCAACTACACTCTTCCTTGTCCCAAATTCACCATATTTCACTCGTTTTTATTTTTTTTCTACTCCCTCGTCTTCGATTCTTCCTTTTTCCTTTTTGTTCTCCTTTTACATCGTCGTTATTGCTTCTTCTTGTTCTTCCTTCCTTCTCATCAATTACTCCATGCGCATTCCTCACTTCCTCTGTTCGCTTTGTCTTATTACCATATTTCCGTTCCTCATTTCCTCTCGTTTGTCCTTTCGTTATCTCTTTTCTTCGTTATCTCTTTTCGTTATCTCTTCTCTTCGTCCCTCGTTGTCTCTCGTCCTTCTCTATGTCCATTTCGCATTATTTTTGTCTCCATTTCCTTTATTCGTAAAGAGAACCTCTCGTCATTTTCCCATTTTGGTAGCATTATTTCATTACACAAATCTTAGTCAACGCTTTACCTTACTCCCCCCCCACCACCCTCATTTCTTCAATTTACATCGTTACGCGTTACCTCATACTCTTTTCTTTTCCTGTGTCAGTTATCCTTAACGTCACTTTCTCTCCTCATTGTCTCATGTTTGTTTAGTTATTTATCGTATATTCCTAACTACTCCTCCTCCCCTTCTGCGACATTTAGCGGTAATTTACTTTCCTCTTCTGATTATCTCGTGTTCCTTGTTATCTTTTATTCTTTACAGTTTTTTTTTCTCCTCCTTCTTTTCCGTTCCCCGTACTGTTATTCCCTCTCCTCATACCCTCAGTTTCTCTCTACTTCTGTTATGTTACATGCTACCTCATATTCTTACCTCGCTCTACATTGCCACCCACTATTCTCACTTTGCTCTTGTTATCTTCTCATTATTTCATGTTCTTTCTCCATCTTTTTTTTCTGGCATCGTTATTTGTTACCTCACTTCCTCCCCTCACTACTTATATCTTCAGCCATTACCCCATTCCCTCTCCTCATTATCCCATGTTCTCTTCCCCTCATTTTTGCTTCATACGCTTCCTTCGTTCTTTCCCCCTCACTACCTGCATTATCACCCATTATCCTATTCCCTCCCTTCATTGCTTCATCTTCTTTTCCCTTTATTCTCGTCTTTTCCTACCCTCACTATTTGCATCGTCACCCATTACCCTATTCCCTATCTTCACTACCCCCATGGCCTTTTCAACCCACTTATTTTTTTTTTCATCATCTCGCTTCCCCTCATTCTTTCCCCTCACTACCTACATCTTCATCCCTTACCCTATTCCTTCTCCTCGTTACCTCATGTCCTTTCCCCTTAATATTTAGGCATCGTCATTTCCTACCCTCACTACCTACATTTCCCCCCATTCCCTCATGTCCTATTCCCCTCATTCAGTGTTATTTTTTGCATCATCTCACCTCCCCTCGTTCTTTCCCCTCACGCTTCACACCAAGCTCCCAGTGTTCACTCCGCCTCCCTGGCCATCTCACACGCCCCCTTTAAGCACGCCCCTTTCGCCTCTGCCGCTGGGATCAGCACAGGACAAAGGTCTTTCCAGTCTTCCTTCTCCTCTCCGCTTTCTTCCTCTTTCTCCACACTCTTTCTTTCTCTCATTCTCTCTTTTTTCTTCACCTCTTTTTCTTCATGTCTTTTCTCATTAAGATCAAATGTTTCTATGTCTGACTTTTTTTTTCTTTCTTTCTTCAATCGTTCATATTTTCTTTCCTTTGGTCTTCTCCTCTTTCTCCACACTCTTTCTTTCTCTCATTCTCTCATTTTTCTTCACCACCCTTTCTCCAAATTTCATTTAATCTCCCTTCATTTCCACACATTTTTTCCCTCCCATTCCTTTCCGCTTTCCACAATTCCCAATCCTAACCCCATCAACATCACGACTTTTATAATATTTTCCCTCTCCCTTCCAGCTCTTATTAACTCCTCCAAACTTTCCCCCATAAATAGCCCTTCCTGCGCCTCCTTCAGTGCTCCTACTCGCCTGAGGTCTCCATCTAAGCCGCCCTTTCTGTCCTCTTTTTCTCCATACCCTACGATACCTCTTGTCCTCGTCCACAGCACCGTCGGGAGGTTCCTCTCTCCGTTACTACAGAGGTGTGTATGCTCACGCGCGTACACAGCTGTAATACGAAATCCCCGTAATACAGCTCACGCGCACCGTCCGGCTTCGAACGGGAGGAAATTCAGCGATGTTATTCCATTACTCTCGCTGTGCTTTTGCTGTTGGGTACACTGGGCTTCTTTCGTTTTCTTTTTCTATGCTCTTCTCTTCTCTTCTCTTCTCTTCTCTTCCTTCCTCATCTACTTTCATTTCAAGCTTATTTCGCATTCCATTGCCATGTCCCTTTTCGTTATCGACCTTATCTGTTAATTAAGTAAAGTGTTTCTTCTCTTCTTCTTACATTGGTCCCCCCTTTTGCTGCCTATAAATCTCGGCTCTTTCTCTCCTCACCTTATTTACATAATTAGAAGCAGAGATTAACAACAGTAACAGCAGTAGCAGATCTAAAGACTGACATTAACAGGCTGTAATAGAAGCAGAAGCTGGCAACAGCAGAGGCAGAGAGAAAGAAAAAGCGATTCTATTCCCCGCCGCACACGGCACACTTTCGTGTTCGATGCTCTCTCCCTTAAAACCAGACACTCCTTCCCAGTTTTGCCTCCTTCGTCTCTTCTTCCCCCCCTCTTCTCTGTTTATTCGAGTTCCCTCTTGAATTGCACTCACTTCCTTGCCTTTATTCCTTCTATTACTTAGCCTCCTGTTCTCTTTTTATATTGTCCGTTTCATAACGCCGTCCTTCCAGTCTCTGCTACTGTTTTGAAAAGTCTTTTCTCAGCACAGCAGTTTCCCTCTTTTCCATTTGTTTCCGAGGCATTAGAGTATTACATTTCCCTAAGCCTATCTTCCCTGTTGCCTTCCTTTAGCTCAACGTATAATTCGGTTTTCTTTGTCTTGCTTCTCTCCTTTCCTTACTGTATAATTCCAATATTTCCTTTCCTTTACCTCTTCTCTCGTTTTGTATGCTCTCCCCCCCTCCGCCTCTCTCTCTCTCTCTCTCTCTCTCTCTCTCTCTCTCTCTCTCTCTCTCTCTCTCTCTCTCTCTCTCTCTCTCTCTCTCTCTCTCTCTCATTCCCTCCCCTCCCGACCACGTCCAGGACTAGGTAGGCATATCAACTTTAATCCGCCAGAAATAGCTGGTGTGTAACATATGTGGTCTTCGCTACGGTGTATACAGGTCCTACACATGCGTCCTATGGCTACATTGGAAGTCTGTGATCCAACAGTAGCACTCGATTTAGTTACGGTTTCATTCTATTTTATATTAATTTAAAACAAGCCTCGAACTTGATCTTAATGGCTGGTACCTTAGTATTCTACCTTTGTATTTCCATCATTCCTATTTTCTTTTCCCTTCGTCTCTCTACATACACACCAGACAGGAATCGATCGTGGGTGCCGCTGGTCCCAAGATCCTGCGAGAGAAGGTGTCTCACGGAATTCCTGCAATCCTGTGTATGCTTAGGTGTGTCTTGGGGTGTTCAGTCTGTATCAAGAGGACAGTTTTAATAACCCTTTGCTGACCAACGCCTTTCTTTAGACAGCAATTGGCCTCTCGCTGTACCAAAAGTGTAATCACGAAGAAAATTGCCGAAGAGTTAGTTCCCTATATAGGAAGAGGGTGGGGTCTACGACTTATAGTGTTCATAGGGCAGTATTTTGTATTGAATACTACGCTGCAACGTATTCGTGTTCTGTCACTCCCAGAATGCTCTGTGTGTATAGGAATAGGTATTATGTTTGTATACTTTGTACAATATAAAACGTCATTTCTAATGTGTTTTGAAATATCAAAATCTTACAGCTTATTGGTTTTCACTGTTAGAGATACCACAATTCCGTTACTTTTGAAGGACACCCATTCAGAAGTACAGTCTGACATGACGTTATTTTGTGTTTTTTATTTCACGTCATTCTATTTAATCAATTGATTATTTAATTGAATTATACGGGCGCTGTTGGAACCATAACGGGAGTAACTGAGATAGAATAGATAATAACCAAATCCCCAAATAGATTATAACCAAATCAAATAGATAATTTTCAAGTGAGATAGCCAATAGCCAAATAAAATGGCTAACGAAAGTGGCATCCTAGAGGATTCCACTTTTCAACACCACTTTGAGAACCACTTATCCACCTAGAACCCAGATGTGGAGGAATCGACCGCAGGCTGATCACCGATGTTGAAATCCAGTGAGAGATTAGTTGTTGTTTTTTTTAATAGCTTTGCCTGATCAGAGATTTGTGTCTTTAATTTACGGTTATTATTCACTTGCCACAAAAGTGATTAAATCCGATTATGGTGATCATAGTTCTCATACTTGTTGAAAATAATCCTGAATATAAACCTTGGTAATTTTTCCACATTCTTATCTTTATAATATACTGTGTCTGATAAAAACTTCATCTCTAAAAGGCATAAAGTAAAGGCATTATCGTTCAGAACTACACAGATCCTAAATTACAGATGTAAAAATACAAACATATACAGGGTTCAGTACATTATTTAATTTGTGTGGACTGATAATCAACATTTTGAAATTGCCAGCATAACATCATTAAACCCTCTATGTTAAAATCTTTTGCGAAATTTACCTAAACTAACTTTATTGATCTGTTCTGTATGAATGCGGTATATTTTGCTGTAATATGCGAGTGTGAAAAAAGTAGAATTGTAAAATAGGTGTGTGTGAATGACTCATTCTGTAAAGCATTATTGACATTTTGATCTTTACTGCAGCATTTTGTGGGCGTTTTTGTCTTTTTAAATCAGTTATTATTATTATTATTATTATTATTATTATTATTATTATTGTTATTATTATTATTATTATTATTATTATTATTATTATTATTATTATTATTATTAGCATTATTATTATTATTATTAGCATTATTATTATTAGCATTATTATTATTATTACCATTATTATTGTCATCATTATTATTATCACTATCATTATTATTATCATCATTATTATTATTATTACCATTATCATCATCATCATCATTTATTTTATTATTTTTTCCTTTTTCTTTTTTCACGACGGTAATCACACGTGTTTATTCTACTGGAAAGAGACCGGAAAGGGAGTGCGGTCTGAATGTACACTTGTGGATAACATTGACACTATTAAAGCAAAATATCGTACATAGGCATTTTGATTTACCTTACCACATCGATCCATAAGCTCTACAAATGGTAGCAGAGCGTGGGTTTGTGATAAAGGGAAGGAGATCAATAAGTATTAAGAAGAAAGACGAGGAAAAAAGAGTGACTACGACGATTGCAGTGGACGGGCGTGAGTGCCTGTTCTCGACAAAAACAAAAGTTATGATCGCAGGAAACAAGAACTTGTCACGAGTATACGAGGGAGAGAGAGAGAGAGAGAGAGAGAGAGAGAGAGAGAGAGAGAGAGAGAGAGAGAGAGAGAGAGAGAGAGAGAGAGAGAGAGAGAGAGTGTCTGTAACCGTCGCCCCATCATTTCCGGAAGGAGGTGAGGTGAGGGGTGAGATTTAAAAGTGAACATCGAAGAGTTGGATGGAATGATATAATGTCGCATTGATAGGTATGTGAGAACCCTCCCTGACCAGGATTCGAACCTAGGTCACTCCACTTACTCCTGGTCAGGGAGGGTTCTTACATATCGAAGAGTTAGTAAACGGTGATGGAGTAAATTCTTCGTTTCAACACATGGACGAGTAGTACAAAAAATGAGATGTCAGCAGCTTACGAAGCATGGACAAGGTTTGATAGTTACCAAAAACGAAACAAAAAAAGATACTATGGATTAGATTTTGGCATTTGTCAAGAGAAGAGCAGTTTTGGACAAGTACAAGGTGATTTTACTAAAGTGTATTTTAGCATTCAAGCGATTAGACAATGCAGGGCCAGAAGTTAATAGTATTGACAGCAGCATCCTTCAGCGATCCAGATATGTTCCATTCCATGCAGCAAGCCCTTGAGAAATTTGTTGGAAGTCAACAAGTACTGTCATTGGGTGCAGTGCCAGGGAGTAATGGGAGTGAAGCCCCTGAAGTGTTGTAAAATCTGAGTCAGTGTTTAACACAGAGGAGGTGAATGTTGTTACACGAGGAAGAGGACATTTGACAAACAGAACTGAGAAAAATAGACAAAGAAACTCTGTTCACAAATATAGAAATGTGCTATGTATGTGGATCAGAGTACCATCTGTGTCTAGTATGTCCGAGAAATGTGCATGTAAATAGTGTAGAAGAGAAAATACAATATACTTTTGTTGACAGTCCTAGAATGATGTCTATAACTGATGCTATCCAAGACACCGTATGTAGTTCTACTATGCGTGGTATTGACTGGTTAAAATCATACATACAAACTTTATTAGAAGAAGAAAACTTGAGAATAGAAGAGAAGGAAAGTGAGATTTATATTTGATGACAGTAACAACATTGTAGGTGACAACACATATCACAGCTGATGTGGTGGATTGTTCTATTCCCCTTCTATTTAGCAATAAATCAATGAAAAGAGCACAAATGAAATTGGACTTGGAAAATGATGTTGCAGTAGTACATGGAAAAGAGGTGAAGTTGAGGTCACTTCAGAGCAATATTGCCCTTCCACTAAGGGATGAGAAAGAAGTTTGGAAGAAAACCGAAGAAATAATATTAACTTGAGGACTTAGTGACAAAGAACAGAAAAAAAAGATTGAAAGATTACACCAACAATTTGGTCATTCCACACCCAAGAGATCAGCTATTGAAGGATGTCATATGCTTCATTTATGCTGAAGAGGTGTTAGATAGCTGTGAGATATGAATAAAATATAAAAAGACACCACAAAGACCAATTGTGAATGTAAATATGGCAAAGGAGTTCAACAAGGTGGTGGCAAGAGACCTAAAAGAATATAAGAAAAGAGAGATTTATTTCCTACATATGGTAGACATGGCAACAAGGTTCTCAAAATCAAAAAGTAAAGAACCCGAGGCGTGGTCAGGAACTGGTTTAGGAGCCCCTCTAATTTTTTGTTTGTTTGTTTGATTGGTAGAGAATTTGCTAACAACACATTTCTGGAAATGTGTGATAACATGAGCATCCAGGTGGTGCATACAACAGCATATTCTCCAGTAATGACCTCTGTGAACTGCTGAGGTAGCTATCTTGGAAATATATTGTCTCAGATATTCTATAATGAAGAGAGAAAATTACCTGTGGAACCACCATCACCATTCACTTTATGATAATGTATACACAGTGAAAAATGTTTCAGAAAAGAGAAGGAGGAGTAACGTTTTGCAAAAAGCTAGTTTTTGAGAACGGATCTTTGCAATGTTGTTTTGATTTTGAAGGAATAAAATATGTTTATGGTTTTGCATCCATACAATATTGGTTTGCAACTGAAAGTATTTCCTTTTGAAGAGAATAGACTTCTTTA
Organism: Penaeus monodon; assembly: GCF_015228065.2. Classification (NCBI taxonomy): domain Eukaryota; kingdom Metazoa; phylum Arthropoda; class Malacostraca; order Decapoda; family Penaeidae; genus Penaeus; species Penaeus monodon. Next base: position 57,341,850 of record NC_051386.1, on the reverse strand, counting down.
AAAGTCATTTGATAAATGTGTTTATGCATCCATATAATGTGCTGTATTGTGTTGTAACTTTGAAAGTGTTTACTTCTATTTAAAAGAGACGGAATATGTTAATTATGTTTAATTGTGATATTGCGCTTCGCGAGCGGCATTTGTTGACGAGTGTGTTTTGTGGGGATCGCGGAAAGGGACCGCGGTCTGAATGTTCGCTTATGGATAACTTCGACTTTACTGAAGCAAAGATTGTACATAAGCATTTGATTTATCTTACCACACTGATCCATAAGCTTAACGGCTTGCGAAGATACAGTGTTGGTATTACTCCGGTGGAATGCTAATAATGCTTGTTTGTATGAAATAAAGATATTAAGGTAATAATGATAGTGATAATAATAATAATAACAGTAATAATGATGTCAATAGTAACAGTGATAACAATGATAATACTAATACTAATAATAATGATAATAATGACACTATTACTACTAATGATAATAATGATAACAATAATGATGAAATGTACAGTGAAGTTTGAATATTGTCTATTGGCATTCTCTGCTCTTGGTCTGCCGCATGATGCGTGATATATTTTCAGAGAATTAATACATTCTGTTCAAGAAATAAAACTTCCAGACTTCGAAAGTAATGTTCAAAACAATGCGGATTAAAATCATGAATATTTTTTATAAATCTAATTAACTTCAGAACAGAAAGGAACTTTTTTTTTTGAAGATATACGTTCGCATGACCACAGAAACAGTTGATTATTTGTGATGTATTTTCATGATTCCTTCATGCAACTAATTTCCTTGGTGCAGCAATTGCAACTCTTGAGCAAATACTATTACCATGAGCCTATTTCATACTTGCAAGATTGCAGTAGAACTCGCACCTGCATTTCGTGATTTATGAAGGGTTAAGCAATCATAAGACTTGGTTTGGGTTACGTTGCGTTGCAATTACTGATTTCTTGACATTTCGTTTGTAAACAATAT
>NC_051386.1:57335867-57338367 GCF_015228065.2 Penaeus monodon | reverse complement strand
GAGCTAGAAGGTTAACCGAACCTCCGCGTCTTGTCTCTGGTGTTACCCTTTTATTTAATGCCCGTAAGCGAACACCTGAGAACAAAGAAGGGAAGCAGAAAAAGTCATACGCGAATTAGGTTTATTTAAAGTAGCGTACAATGCTATTTTTTTCTACAACTGAATCAACACGGTTTTGTTCATTCATTGGAAGGAGAGTGAAGCTATATATTGTGATTCCTTCAAGGATTAGGAGATGAATGAGATTGATGGCTGGAACGTGTACGCTGTAGCAGCAGGCACAGAGCTGCATTAGAAGTTTAGACTCAGCGCTTTTGAAATATTCAGACTTGGCCGCTTCACTGCGACATGCTGAAGGTCACCCCTCGCGACTCTGCACGAGTTACGGTTCTGCTCGACTTATAGATAACGGTTCTAGACGACTCTTGGCTCTACGTAAGGATAAGAGTAAGTCAGATATGCGAAGGTGAGCCTCGCTCGGCCTGTTTTAACTAAAGCCGTGTTTCACCTTGTGCTGAATGAGCTTAGACCATACACATCGTATTACCTAACCACAACGGTAACAATCGGGCTGAACGCGAACCGCCGAGGGGTCGAATGAGACGCTTACACGTTACCGCTGTACTAATCCGGAGCATGGCTCTACGTGAATCACGCCTATATTTGACTCACGGTTTTGCCTCGACGCACGATGGACAACACTAGACGACTCATGGCTTTACACGAAACACGAGTCTCTTCGACTCACAGTTCCTTCACGACCTTCAGCTCTGCTTGACTCATGGCCCTGCACGAGTCACTGCTCTGCTCGCCTCACGCGTGTGTAGGTCTCGCGTTCGCTGTCCCTTCGGGTCGCGGGGGGGGGGGGGAGGCGCAAGAGGCCAGGAAATACAGCGAAAACTCATTAGACTTGACACAATCAAAAACGCCGACAGTTGTGTACGATTACGTTTTCCTTTTTAGCTTCGGAATTGCACATTTATATGAATACATAAATAAGTGAATATATCTATATATCTACATCTATATCTATCTATCTATATATAATCTATCTATCTATCTATCTTATATATAAATAAATAAAATAAATAGATAAATAAATATATCTATCTATATATCTATCTATACATACATATATATATACACATATATACCTACACACACATATATATGTGTGTGTGTGTGTGTGTGCGCGCGCGTGTGTGTATATATGTATATATATATGTATATAAACACGAATATATACTGTATACATACATATATACATAAATATATATGTATATATATATATATATATATATATATATATATATATATATATTTGTGTGTGTGTCTGTGTATATATGTATATATATACACATATATACATATATATACATATGCACACACACACACACACACACACACACACACACACACACACACACACACACACACACACACACACACACACACACACACACACACACACACACACACACACACACACACACAAACACAAATATATATATATATATATATATATATATATATATATATATATATATATATATATATATAGGTACACACTCGTATATGTACATTTATATATATATATATATATATATATATATATATATATATATATATATATATATATATATATATATATGCATATATATGTATATATATGTATATATAGGTATATATATACATATCTATGTATATATATATATATATATATATATATATATATATATATATGCATGTGTGTGTATTTCTATACACTTACTCACATAAAACAAGTATTTGCTGAGCATGTATATTGCCATATTTTGTTACGCCACAGCAGTTGCTCATGACGGAACGCGCAGGTGCAATCTCTCTGCTTGTCTCTCTCTTTCCGTTCCTCTCCTTCCTTCCTCATATCAATCGCGCTACTCCTCCTCCCCTTCTCCTTCCTCTATCATCATCATCGTCATCATTATCATTATCATTATCATCATTATCCTTATCATTATCATTATCATTATCATTATCATTTATTATCCTATCATTATCATTATCATTATCATTATCATTATCATTATCATCATCATCATCATCATCATCATCATCATCATCATCACCATATCATCATCATCATCATCATCATCATCATCATCATCATCATCATCATCATCATCATCATCATCATCATCATCACCATCACCATAATCTTACTCTTAATCTTCCTCCCCCTCCTCCTCATCTTCCTCTTCCTCTTCCTATTTGTTTCCATCTTTCCCCATTTTTTCTTCCTTTTCTTCTTCATCTTCTTTTACTTCTTCTTTCTCCCTATATTCTCTTCCACTAACTCTTCTTCCTCATCTTTCTCCATTTTCCCCTTGTTTATCCTAGAGAAGTTATCGTCCTGATGTAAAATTAAGCGTACAGGAAGACAAAAGAAAGGTAAAGAAAATGCGAAGAAAGATAAAAGAAAATGTGAAGAAAGATAAAAGAAAATGCGAAGAGAGATAAG
>NC_051386.1:57318367-57320867 GCF_015228065.2 Penaeus monodon | reverse complement strand
TAAAGAAATCTCGGATCCCCCAACTCTGAAAGTCGCAGAATTCTAAAAAACAACAACAACAAAACATAAAGTGCTGAGTAAATTTTGACCTTAGACCCAGGGCCTTTAACGGTCACGACGTCACGAATCATACCTGCGATGCCAACGGGAGTTCGCTTCGACCCACCACAACAGTCTTTAGTATGTAAAGTCCCCAAATTCAGTAATATTTCAAGCCATGGCGTATCCAGAGCCCACAGTATAGCAAAGGGAGGGAGGGACATCACACAGTAAAACATATTTAGCTAAGTTAACAGACAAACAGAAATTAACAATTAACAGAAAAAAAAGAAAGGAAAGGAAAGCACGAACTCACGTAACAATGACGATACACACATAACAGGTAGTAGTTAGATAATGATGTGCACATACTGGATCATAACTCAGGGCAGGTAAACGATGTTTCTGGACGGGAGTTAAAGGGTGCCATCCACGAGAGACGTCAGAGGGAGGGAGGAACGTGCATATACCAGATTGTGAGTGGCAACTGACGTGCACACAACAGAGCCTGGCTGGGAGTTCTCCTTTAACTAAGGGACTAGATAATGGCGGCGGGACCTGCTTGCCTTGTCCTGGATGAGTCACCCAGCTTCCTTCTGCCTACGGTTGATCCTGCGGTGCGCTCGGGATGCGGCGCTGGGCGTGCGATGGCAAGGTTTTCGAAATTGGTGCCTTGTGGCATCGAATGGAATGTGTTTCTGTTCGTCTCTTATTATCTTCCTCTCTTTCTGTTTATCTCTCTCACTCTCTCTCTCCATTTCTCTTTCTCTTTCTCTTGTTCTCTGTCTGTCTGTCTGTCTGTCTGTCTGTCTGTCTGTCTGTCTCTCTCTCTCTCTCTCTCTCTCTCTCTCTCTCTCTCTCTCTCTCTCTCTCTCTCTCTCTCTCTCTCTCTCTCTCTCTCTCTCTCTTTCTCCCTCCCCCTCTCTCTCCCTCCCTCCTTTTCCCCCTCTGTCTTTCTCTCTCCTTTCACTATTCACTATCGTTATTGCTCTACTCAGGAAATCAAAATACTAAGCGGAGTGGCAATTTCTCTTTGGAAATTTCTTTTTAAAATGCATTTTTGAAATTCCTCTTTGAAATTCATTCACAGAAAAACACAATTACGTCTATTCTTTGCTTTGCTTTTCTATGAGCATGTTTTTTTTTCTTTTTTCTTTTTCTTTTTTTTTCTTTTTTTTTTTGCAAAAGTATGTAAACAAAAAATTAAATGCTATATTCATTTGACAGCGAAAATGTTTCTTGACAATATTAACTAACATTTGGAATGGAATATGGAAAGCAAGAAGAAATGAGAAATATATAAAAACTAAATGATAATAACAAAAATATGTACATAAATATATTAATCAAAACTAAATGTGTAAACAAACATAGTGTTCATTGCAACCTTAACACATTTCTCATGGATATTTAAACACTGGTTCATAATTTTCTAATCAATCATCCAAATCAGTTTCGCATCCTTTCCACCAGTGCCACCCTGCGTGATACTTCAATTACCATAACAAGTGCCACCGGAGTGCCATCTGCTGCCGCTGCCACCATTTTTTCTCTCATTAGGATCATCGCGAACGCCGCCACCTGCCCTTGGGGAGACAACGAGAGAATGAGAGGAAAGTTTGTGTGTGTGTGTGTGTGTGTGTGTGTGTATGTGTGTGTGTGTGTGTGTGTGTGTGTGTGTGTGTGTGTGTGTGTGTGTGTGTGTGTGGTGTGTGTGTGTGTGTGTGTGTGTGTGTGCATGTGTGTGTGTGTGAGAGAGAGAGAGAGAGAGAGAGAGAGAGAGAGAGAGAGAGAGAGAGAGAGAGAGAGAGAGAGAGAGAGAGAGAGAGAGAGAGAGAGAGAGAGAGAGAGAGAGAGAGAGAGAGAACCTATTCCACTGCAACCAAAGTTAACAAGGCCATCCTGAAGATATTCAAGCGACCAGCCTCCTTCAGTTAGCAGGGCAGAATAGAACGACTGGAGAAACGGGAGGTCGAAGTAGATACAATTGCAAAAGCGAATAAGTATTACTGAAAAGTCATTCTTTGGCCGGTTTGCAAGTCGAAATGCAATGGCTTTGGGAATCCGGTTAAATATCATAAGGCAAAAATAACCGTTAATCGGACTAGATTCTGGCAAAGCGACTGAGTGCCATAATTATTACACGACTGGGAAGGTGGTTTGCATTGATGATTTTTTTCTCTATCTTCTCCTCTCTCTCTCTCTCTCTCCTCTCTCTCTCTCTCTCTCTCTCTCTCTCTTTATATATATATATATATATATATATATATATATATATATATATATATATATATATAAAATACATATATATATACACACACACACACACACACACACACACACACACACACACACACACACACTTGTTATTATTATCATCATCATCATCATTATTATTATTATTATTATTATTATTATTATTATTATTATTATTATTATTATTATTATTATTATTATTATT
>NC_051386.1:57300867-57308367 GCF_015228065.2 Penaeus monodon | reverse complement strand
TCCTCACTCCTCATCATCAACATTATCATCATTACCATTACCATTATTGCACGGTCTTGCAAGCCAGCAAAAGTTTGCGGCTGATAATTTCCTTCCCCGCTTTTGTTTTTCAGCGTCATGCAAAGTTCACTGTGCATGCACTCTCTCTCGCTCGTCCATCTTGTCCAGTGTTTCATTCAAATTGCAACAGGTTCTGTGCAATTTCGAACTATTTTTTCTCTCCTGATTGATGGTATGCGTGTTCTGCTGGACTCCCCTTCCCCCTGTCCTGCTGGCACTCATGGAATTTTCCTTTCCCTTGTCCTGCGGGACTCTCTGACCCCTGGCATCACCTCCCCCCCTGTCCTGCTAGTACTCCTGGCACTCCCCCTTCCCCTATCCTGTTGACTCTCTGACCCCTGGCATCACCTACCCCTGTCCTGTTGGCACTCTTGGAATTTTCCTTTCCCTCGTCCTGTTGACTCTCTGACCCCTAGCATCACCTCCTCCCCCCCCGTCCTGCTAGTACTCTTGGCGCTCCCCCTTCCCCTATCCTGTTTACTCCTCTTACCCCTGGCATCACCTCCCCCCCCTGTCTCGCTGGCACTCCTGGCTCTCCCCCTTCCCCTATCCTGTTGACTCTCTGACCCCTAGCATCACCCCCCCCTGTCCTCCTGCTCTGTTGGACTCTCTGGTCCCAGACCGAAACCACCTTCTCGATCTGCTGTACTCCTTGACCCCTGAAACAGTTCCTCCCTCCCCTGTCCAGCCGAACCCCTTGACCCCTGACCCTTGACCTCCCTGACTTACGACCTTTGCTCAAAGCCGAGCGGATCTCAGTTCCGTAGGCTGTGCGGCGCGCCTGAACATTCCCGAGCAAGTGACCTTAAAACGTGGATGAAATCTCACAGTTTTTATAAAACTTATGAATATTAAATGGATGTTAATGTATCTACACCAGAGGCAGTACTCGGATGGTTACTAGAGAAATGCATAACTCAAAGGGTACAACAACCTCCTTCAGTCCAATGATACGCATATAAAAACGCATACACGCATGCACACACACGTAGTATTAAGCTCCCATGCACGCACACCCAGGCACGAACATGAGCATTCACACAATGTGGATACGATAAATAACTAAATGAATGATGATGATGATGATGATAATGATGATGATGGTGGTGGTGGTGATGATGATGGTGATGGTGGTAATGAGAATGATGATGATGGTGATGGTGGTGGTGGTGATGATGATGATGATGATGGTGGTGATGATAATGACAATAATATTCATTATAATGATAACAAAAAATAACAATAGGGATAACTTTGATAATATAAAAAATATAAACAATGACAAGGCTAAACCTATAATAAAAAAATACAAAAAAGGGAAACGTACGAATTCTTAATGAAATAAAAACACACAAAAACGAAAGAAAAAAAAAAAAATGACGGAACCACACGAATTCTCAGCGAAAAAAAAAAGAAAATCCTCGCGTGTTTAGTTCCAACGCGACTAGTATTATTTTCATTTATGCGACGGCTACGCTGTGTTAGTATACTTAGCGACCGATTTGGACCGAGTTGGTGAGTCGGTGAGTCACTTTAGGCGGAGTGTCGCTTGGCTTTGAATAGGATGAGTCACTTGCCTCTGTGTTTTGACTGTTTGTTGACACCGCGCTTGGCTAGGGATTAGAAGGCTCGGTGTACGGTCAGTATTTGGAAAGATAGATATTTGTAATATGTATGGTTATAATGCCGTATTTCATGAGGAAATGTGTTAATATTAACGCTGTCCGAATCGACTGGTTCAAAAGTGTGTATGTATCATACTGTTCTAAGCGTGCGTCGCCTAGTTCACCTAGTGTATCACATGTTTCAGTGCTTATATGTATCAGCAAGTTCAAAGTGTATCACCTGCTTCAATGCTTATATGTATCACCAAGTTCAAAGAGTGTATCACCTGCTTTAATACTAAGTTCAAAGAGTGTATCCCCAGGTTTGAAAACTTCACCGTTTCGAAGCCTATATATATAACATACATGACACATGACGGTTGCAGACCGAGCTGACCAATCAAATAAATGGCGTTACCAAAAAGGGTTTACCATTAGAAAGAATTTTAATATGCAAAACTACCCCTGTCTCGTCCTTTTCCCTTTTACATATACCATTTGTTTTAAGGCGCGTCTGCATGTCCACCTGAGGTTGAAATCTTTCCTCGCTTGTCTTTTCCAGGCACAGAAAACATAAAATACACATACATAGGTGGATATACAAGCTTACGGACACACACGACACGATACGACACGACACGACGCAACGCAACAAAACACAACGCAACGCAACGTAACACAGCACAACACAGCGCAACACAATACAACGTAGCACAACACAACAAAACACAACGCAGTACAACGCAACGAAACAGAACAAAACAGCTCAACGTAACACAACACAACACAGTACAACACAACGCAACATAACACAGCAAAATGCAACACAACAAAACACAACACAACGCGACACAACAAAAAACAACACACTGCAAGAAAGCACATCACAAAACATAACCCAACACATTATAACAAAACAACACATCACAGCAAAACACAGCAAAGCACAACACAACACATAATGACAAAACACAACAGATCACAATAGAACACAACACAACACAACAAATCACAACATAACACAGCACAACACATCACAAGACGCATCACAACAAAACACAATACAGCAAAACACAACACAACACAAAACACAGCACAACACAACAGCCACTCAACACAACCACTCAGCAGCCACACTCCACCTCCGCAATGCCCACGCAAGCACCTCCACGCACACGCAAACTCAGCCTCGTTTGCCATAAGGACACCCATCGCCTTTGGGTCCACATTTCGCCATTTCCGCATCATCTCCCCAGCTCGTCCAGCCGTGCTTATCGCTGGCACACACCCAATCACGTCACCCAGTGGTCATTGGCACCTCGACACAAGGAAGTTTGGTCAATGCCTTGTTCTTAGCGGAGAGCCGACGGCACTTCTTGGCCTGTCCGCTCGTTAGGATGGTTGGGATGGGGGTCGGGATGGCGTCGGTTCCTGTTCTTGCGTTATTCTTGCTGTTCTCTGGTCTTGTTCTTGATTTTGTTCTTCTTGTTCTTGTTTTTTTCTTTGTTTTTGTTCTTGTTCTTGATTTTGTTCTTCTAGTTCTTGCTTTCTTTGTTTTTGTACTTGCTTTTGTTCTTGTTCTTGATTTAAGTTTATATCATTAAGTTTATAAATTTCTTTTTCTATATCCTTACTACGGTCACTCATTTTCTTGCAAATTGACGACCAAGCAATCATTGCAAAATCCAACAAAGGTACGACTCCTGAACAAAAATGAAAAAACAACAACAAATATATATATATATATATATATATATATATATATATATATATATATTGAAAGAAAATAAAAAGGAAAAAGAAAATAAACCAAATGAAAAATATATAATAATAATAATAATGATAATACTACTAATAATAGCAATAATAAATAAATATATAAATATATATATAGATAAATAGATAGATAGATAACGCCATAATTTCTTGACACGAGATCGATCCTTCCGTGTCTGCAAAAATCCTATCGCTTTCGTCGACCTTGAGAACGATATGCTTTTCTTAGAATATCTTTCGATCTTCACTTAATTACTGATTGTTTTTCTTACATCGGTCCATTGGTTTTGTCTTTCTTAAAGGGGGTTCGCCCATTCCAAGGCTGGGGCTATGGGGATGTCTTTTATTCATTTCTATGTGCTATTACTGTTGTTGCTGTTATTTTTAACATAATCATAATGAGCATGATGATGATGATGATGATGATGATAATGATCATTATTATTATTATTATTATTATTTTTATTATTATTATTATTATTGTTGTTGTTGTGATCATCATCATTATCATTATCATCATTATGGTCATCATCTCATCATCATCATTATGGTTATCATCATCATCATCATCATTACCATCATCATCATCATCATCAGCAGCAGCAGCAGCAGCAGAAGCATCATTATTATTATTGTAGTTTTATTATTATCATTATTACTATTATTATTATTATATTCATTATTACAATTATTATTATCATATAAAGTATGAGGAATGAGAATGAAAGAATAAGTCCAGCTAATACTAAAAGCGTGAACACAGCTTAATTATACTTGAAAGCAATTAATAGGTTAAGTAATTACTAGACTCCTGGTTGAAATAAGTCATAAGTGGTTGATGGCGGTGAGAATATTTATGGAGTCATGTTAGCCTTCGATTAAAAAAAAAATCATATTCCAGTACATCTGCGCTTGTTTGGAAATTGATTATAAACAAATATGTGTTTAGGATACTTTGAAAATGAATTTTTACGAATTATGATTTATCACAGACTTTATCGCGTTCAATTCTCCGTGCAGTTATGTCGGTTGAAAAAAAAAAAAAAAAAAAAAAAAATAGCCAGTCATCAAAATTACGGTCACTAGTTGTTCGTTTTCATGCTAACACGCGATATATATATTTTTTTTATTTGCAATGTTTTTCATGTTGCAGCATTTTCTTGTTCATTTTTGCAACTTTCCTAACTAAAGGGTATGAATAATCTTCCTGTCTTGGTACTTTTAACAGTCGGATTTTAACGACATTGCTTCTTAGAAACTTCATGGTTAAGAACTCAAGTATTCGAACACTGAGTAAGGCATTAGTAGAAAGTAAAAACTGGCAACTCAGACTCTGGTGTACTCCGATTCGTAAAATTGTAGAGAATAGAAAGTAAAGAGGTCTTAAAGACAGGAAATTTCAGAAAATAAACAAAGAAATTTATTGTGTATAAGATTTAATGATACAAAGCTTATATGTAGATATAAGTATTAAATCAGCTGATCGGAGTTTACAAAGATCCTTCACGAATCGGAGTACCCTAGAATCCGGAGTGAGTTGCCAGCTGTTTTTTTTTTTCTTCTTCTTCTGGGAGTGTCCTTGAATACTAATTCAAGGACTTTCGGTTACACTTTGTTAACATTATCTTTTCTCTCGCAGGTAAATGTCGCACAGACGTGGACCCTGGCGAATCGGTCAAGCGGTAAGACCCTCTCATTTACACATTTTAAAGGGTTTCTCTGTATAATTTCTGTGTCTGTGTGTGTGTGTGTGTGTGTGTGTGTGTGTGTATGTGTTTGTATGATTGTGTGTGTAAGTGAATGAAAGAGAGAGCGAGATAGATAGATAGATAGATAGAGAGATAGATAGATAGCTAGATAGAGAGATAGATAGAGAGAAAGAGGGAGAAAGTACTTGTGTGTGTGCCTGTGTGCGTTTTCATGCTGAAGTGAATGTATGTATAATCGCTTATCTATGTTCCTGTTTGTGTAATATACCACACTCAAACAACACTCCGAACTTCACCATTATTTGCCATCCAACTATTTTTATGCTCATATAAAAGCATTCCGTATACATCGTGTAAACAACTGCAAGTATCTGAACAACACAAGTACACGCGAACACTGTTCATATCAGGCCACTAGTTACGTGAAACTATGCTGATGAGACATAGGGAGGCCTGATAAGAGGAGAGAGAGAAAGGGGAAGGGGAAGTGATATAAAGAAATGGAGATAGATCGATAGACACAGAAAAAGGGAGAGGGAAAGGGTGAGGCCGAAGACAAGAGAGAGAGAGAGAGAGAGAGAGAGAGAGAGAGAGAGAGAGAGAGAGAGAGAGAGAGAGAGAGAGATAAAGGAAGAACACAGCGAGAGAGAGAGTCGAAGGAAAGAGACTCAGATAGCGTAGGAAGATCAGGATAAAAAGAAGGAAATGAGAGAGGAAGAGAACCAAGGGCCGATAAAGAGGCAACGAAGACCAGCGGCCGTGGAGAGGAACAGAAGACATCTTTGGCCAAAAATGCATATGGCCCTCGCGTAAACCCCCCTGTGGCCCTCCTTCACGCCTGCCACGCACTTGGCCATGACAGAGTGTAAAAGAAAATTGGGTACTGAGCGGAGAGGGGAGGGGAGAGGCGGGTGAGGCGAGTAGGAAAGATGGGGAGGGGAGGAGAGAGGTGAATGAGGGGAGGGGAGAGGAGAGGAGGGTGAGGGGAGGGGAGAGGCGGGTGAGGGGAGGGGAGAGGCGAGTGAGGGGAGGGGAGAGGCGGGTGAGGGGAGGGGAGGGGAAAGGATGAGGGAGGGTTAGGGAGAAGTGGAGAGGGGAGGGTATGGGGGCGGGGGAAGGGATGAGGCAGGATGGGCGAGGGAAGGGGAAAAATGGAGGATGGGAGGGGAGGGGAGGGAATGGGGGGGGGGAGAAATGTGATCGTGTTCCTGAGAATTCCAACTATATCCCCCTCCCCCTCCTCGCCACCCCCTACCCGCCGGCCTATGTGCGACATATTGACTGCTAGCTGGACTTTTTTCCAATCTTTGCTAATTTCTCTCCCTTGTGCATTTAAGGTATAAACGTGGAATAGGAGAGGAGAGAAACAAGAATATAATTTCTGTCTCTGTGTCTTCCTCTCACTCTTAGTCTGTGTGCTTGTCTCTCTCTCTCTCTCTCTCTCTCTCTTTCTCTCTCTCTCTCTCTCTCTCTCTCTGCCTTACTCTCTCCCCTCCAGCTCTCACTTCCTCTCTCTATCACTCTATTCATCTCTCTGTCAGAAGAAGAAAAAAAACAGAAAAACAAAAGGTAGAAGACGAATAAGAATAAGAATTAGAATACGAGGAAGAAGAAGAAGAAGAAGAAAAAAAAGAAAAAAGGATAAAGAAGCAGTAAAAAAAAACAGAAGAAAAAGAAGCAGAAGAAGAAAACGGTGGAAGAAGAAGAAGAAGAGGAAGAAAAAACAGAAGCAGAAGGCACAGTACACCACGTCACTCTCATCGACAAAAAGCTTCCTTCCTGCCTGCGCTTGCTCATGACTCGATATCCAAAACTTTTTCTCTTTCTCTTTTCTCCTTCTTTTCTTCTCTCTTGTTTCTTCCTCCTCTGAATTGGTCCTTCGTAGCCATCGATCACGTCTCCGTACAAAAAGCCTCGTGTACTTATTCGTGAAGCTCTGAGACCGTCATGGATTTTCTCCTAGTACACGGTTTAATGAGCATATTACACACGTTTACGCTTATAGACACGACCGTTAGTAGTCATATACGTTTTTTTTTTTTTTTAAGATTTGACGTAGATTACATCCTTAAAGCCAGATATGCATTCACTTTCACACTTATTATCTTTGTTTCATAAATACGTTTGGCATATGGAGGAATTCTTTCGTTATTGCTTCTGTCTCCGTCTCTCATTCTCTCTCTCTCTCTCTCTCTCTCTCTCTCTCTCTCTCTCTCTCTCTCTCTCTCTCCTCTCTCTCTCTCTCTCTCTCTCTCTCTCTCTCTCTCTCTCTCTCTCTCTCTCTCTCTCTCTCTCTCTCTCTCTCTCTCTCTCTCTCTCTCTCTCTTCCTCTCCCCCCCCTCTCTCTCTCT
>NC_051386.1:57273367-57275867 GCF_015228065.2 Penaeus monodon | reverse complement strand
GAGAGAGCGAGAGAGAGAGAGAGAGAGAGAGAGAGAGAGAGAGAGAGGAGAAGAGGAGAGAGGAAGAGAGAGAGAGAGAGAGAGAAGAGAGAGGAGAGATTAATACTTTTCTGCTACCTTTGGACCATTGTCCAGAGTTGTGGAACCGAATGGAAAAAGTCGGTTTCTTTTTGATGATCATCCATTTCCATAAATTTCATAGGATTACTTTTGATATCAAATACTCCTTTACTTGTATCTTGGTAAATTTCGTGTTTGCTTACAATGACATCAGTATTTTCCATATGTTCTGCTAGGAAAATATCAAAGAAACGTCAATAAACAAATCAGAATCACAATTTACGAAACAGCCATTTTTGACAGCTTTGAAACTTACATGATAAATACTTTCAGGATACAGGCCAGTTTGCTGAATATGGAAACGGTTACCTAAGGTGTATAAAACTAGAACACATTACTTGTGAAACCCATAAATAATCTTATTAGAAAAAGAGGTGCAGTTACCATACGTGGTCGAGCATGTTCCGAATATTGCCTCGAGAATTGCTTCGAAGTTTCAGGCCACGTGAATAAACTTCATACGCTGCCTTTATCATCCATTTTTTGTTAACGTTTGCTAGTTATTTTCTCTGTTGAGTACTGTATGCTACTGCAAAGGGTTATAATTGGGTTATTAATCATTTATTAATTAGAAGGCTGCTGGTTCATTCTGTTATCTTATTTTCTCACTAGTGACCGTCTACATTAAATTACGAATATAAATTATAGTTCATAGAAGAACCTTGTTAAGGTCCAGTTAATGGCTCTACAGTAATTCTATTTATAACAGTGAAAAAATACGTTCACAAAATAAGTTTAATAACACAATATACATCATAACATCATCAGCACAGAAAAATGGTACCATTATGTTTACACCAAATATTAATAGAAATATATACTGTATATAACAATACTATTCACGTAGCACGTAGATTGCAAAGGTTCAAAGTACACTGATCATTTCCATCTATGAAAATCAGTTCAGCCAGTCGGTTTAGATAACAAATTTAGATCCTGTTTCTAAAGTCACGCTCTTTGCTCGTTTTGTTGTTTCTATTTTTGATTATTTATTTGGAGACTGTGCCGTCGAGTATCAGTTTCTGTTAAAATCGCTTAAGTCACGTGAAAATCCTCTCTGTCAGGAGTTTCGTCAAGATTAAACGGATGACACAGTCATAGGAAGAGACTGATAAAGGTTTCAGAGGTATGCACTGTATCCTGAACTGCAAAAATTCTCAGTGTTTTAAATCTCCGTTCACCAAGTGTTAATCTCTTTCCGGAAACACGTTTTTTCGATATCTCCCCATGATCTCTCTGCGTTTTGCCTACTTTGACTGTTTTCGGGCATGACTCGCCTCCGTTTCGCACATGACGCCCCTCCATTGCAGTGTCCCGGTAGACCTATCAAATTAAATCGACTCGTTGGATCTGCCAAGTGGTGGAGATTGCTCCGCCTCCTGTGAAGATCTTCAACCCAGGTTAACATTCCTCGAGGCCGGGAAAACATTTTCTCGCTTCGTTTCTCGTTCGGGCGTCAAGGCCATCGAGGTCTATAGACTTATGTAGACCGTGGAGGCCACCGCCGCCATCTGCTGTTCTTTGAGAGTACTTGCGGATGACTGTCATGACTGACTTGTATATTGTTGGTGATGATTCTTCGATATGTGCCACATTTCGAAATATAGTGATTGATTTGTTTGTGGTGTATTTTGGGATGTTAAGGAGAAGACTAGTGTATGTGTACGTTCACCCAGATGAAAAAACTATTATATATGTACTGCACACATGGACACGTGTGTGTGTGTGTGTGTGTGTTTGTGTGTGCGCGCGCTTACATACACGCGTGCATGTTTGCATTGCCCATTAGCTTTGGATTTATGTTAATAGATCCAAAGTTAATATGTTTAACAAGTCTGTACATTTATCATGACTTTTGAGCAAAGTCTTGCAATATATCGCGCTTCTACTGCACTTCACTGATTACTCAGGTTCATGGGTTAGACCATCCAACGCACACAGACACATACACCTTACTATAATATATACGAGGGTATCCTTACGAGGGTGTTGATTTGGTGCAGTTTGGGAGCATTGTGTGGGCATCAAGAACTACCTGCATCTTTCCTCTATAAAACGTTTTTTTTTCTGGGGCCAATTTAAAGCATCAAGTAATGTTTGTTGATTCATTATTCTATCTTTTCCCAGTTTGATATAATATTTTATCACTGATATATTATGGTCATTCTACCCTTTCGTCTTTTATATCCGTTTTCTAAATAATCAGGGATTTGTATGCATGAAGCATGATGGTAGAATAAATGTTTTATTATTGTTAATGTATTTATTTTCTTTTTTCAGAACATCCTGAACAAGACTAAAGAAAACAAAGAAGATGGAGAAGGATGGTAGGCGGACCAGAGAAACCCCAAGTGGAGTAATCAAAAGGACTGACTGTCTC
>NC_051386.1:57255867-57258367 GCF_015228065.2 Penaeus monodon | reverse complement strand
CTCTGGGATAATGCCAGACGCTTGTTGTTACTTCACTTCCCAACGTCATGGTAGGTACAAGGCACTGCGCTACAAAGGTCAAGGCTGTTGTTTGCTTTGATATAAAATGTCTCAATCGGTGTATGTACATGTACAGTATCGAAGTCGTTATGTTGGAATAACTTATTGTAATGCATTTGTAAGAAAGTGTTACTGTGTTGACTCGCCACTCCATCGTCTTTATTCTACCATGATTTATTTGCTGTGTGAGAAAGTGATCCGCAATGAATATGGATAGGAGGATTAGTAATTTTATCACATCATCATTGCCATTATCATCACTCGAATAATAGTATGTTTGTCATGACAGCTGGTGGTTCAGCTTTCTTGAATTTTTTATAGAAACTCGTCTAATGGCTTTTCCGCCACTCCACAGAAGGTGAGGTCGGCCACCTTCCTGCAGCAACTTCTCACACGCAGGCAGTGAAGACCGGTGATTAGCTAATTTTGCAAGTGTTTGAATACTGGATACCGGTGATGGGCTGGCTGGTTAGGCACGGCGTTTTGTTCGTTCTGAACGCGATCAAGAAGTTGTTTTGTGAACGTGGCCCGGCTCACGCTGTGCCATCCAAGGAGCCACAGTCCCTCCTCACACTTCATCAAAGAATCGCTCTTGGGGACGACTTCATGGGCAAAGACTCCTAGCTGTTTGCTGACGTGTGGTCTATCAAAAGGAACCTGTTAAAATATCGTGAATAACTGTCTATTTCAAAATTGATAGCTTGAATGTCTGTTGTTTAGCATACTTTTGAAGTGTTGAAATATATTATGGTTATTAACGAACGAGGACATTTACCCCATTGTGAAAGGTGGCATGCCCTCAACAGTTAACCCTTTGACATTATTTTTTTTCAATGCCCAAAGATATTGTACTATATCTATCAAAATATATCTACAGTAATCACGCATGTAACAGTTATACCAGTAAATAGAAGCATCATTTCCAGTAACATGTAACCAAGTTGTAGACGGCAACACCTTGCAAGAGCCGCAACTTCCATGCAAGAGGAAATATAATTGATAAGCTAGAGGGGTCTGAGATGCGTAGGCCTACAGCTGCCGCCTGTATTTACAAAAAAAAAAAAAAAAAAAAAAAAAAAGACACAGTGGGGATCTACCGGCGTTTTGTTCTAATATATGTATCCCTGGTCATATTTACCCGATAAAACCCGCATATGAATGATCACACAGATCATACTTAACTAAATATTAGAGTATCTACAATTATCTGATTAACATTAGACTCTAAAAAGAGCTCATTTAGTTTTTTCTCACAAAACATTTTTGCTGACCACACTTTTAGAATAATTCACTGTTTCTATTATGTAAAATTCCCTATAATCATTTAAGGAAGGAAGTCTTAAGGTTTTTTAGTGGTGTTAATTTTAAAATTGATCATCATAAACTAAGTGTACGAAGGGTAGATCAATTTTTTTCTGTGTATGACAAACCATAAAATGATTAAGGCATAATAAATAGGCTTACTATAATTTCCGAGACTCCAATAAACATTGACATTACCTGCATACAACCGCATTCAGATTACTTAACATCAAACTAATTTACCTGAAATTACCACTAACGCAAGTCTGTAACCGTATTTAAAACAAAGATATATGGAATTGGTTACCATTCGATTTATTAGCAAAATGCAATCCGAAATCTTTTATAGTATATCTTTACACATTTTCAATATAATTTCAACATGCCTTTTACAATACAAGTGCAGTCAACAGCTGTCAAGCCCTACAAGAAGCCCCGAAGTGTTAGAATTAAAGTAGAAATGATAGAATGTTGTAATTGGTCCATCTGCGAAAAAACAGCCAATGCTTTTGAGAGATGCACATCATTTAGCATAGCAAATACATTTAGATTCAGGTTTCTATTTAAATGATATACCAGACATCGGATGTTGTAATTGTGGCTGTGCATGACCAGCCGAGTGATAGTTAGGAACAAGGGAAAAAGGCCTGAGTTTTTTTCCGAAGGGTTTACACTTGTCGTCATTATCCATACCCACTCATACCCACCCGCCCTTAAACCTCCCAGCGACTTGGTTTTCTCTCGAAGAAAGCTAGATCCTGGACGCCAAAGTATAACAGGTTTAAAACTGCGTGTTCGTACATCCTTTTTCGAGTCGAAGAGTCCTCTTAAGCGACTTCAAGTCCCGGATAGTGTTGAGGGATCTTGGGCACATTACGGCTTTGGTAGGCCTACCAGGTGCTCTCTTGTTCCGCCGGAGTCCAGTAACCACGCTGGCGCTTTCACGTCATTGAAGAGATTTGGTGGGCCTATTAGAGGAAATGTAAAGCCTGTTGGGTGATCTCACAGCCGATCTAGGCCTGGCGATCACTCTTTCTGTTGTCCTCGGAGTAAACGAACAAACCTGTTCCTCTTTGTTCACAGCATGAAGATATTAGTGTATACTAGTGACCTGCATCGTGTGGCATGATGCTCTAGA
>NC_051386.1:57235867-57250867 GCF_015228065.2 Penaeus monodon | reverse complement strand
ACGAAGACATTTTTAATATTTGGAAGCATATAGTTCCCATATACTGTTATGGATGAGGAAGTTTGTTAGTACTGTGGAAGCGATATGAGGTTAGTTGTAAATGTGAGTGATCTGAAATGTAAGTTTTTTATATATGCTGCAAGTGAGTGTTGAATTCAGAGGTAAGCTGGAAACATGTCAAACACGTAGGTACATTACGAAGTCATAATTATTAATAAGTCCAAGAAGAAAAGTGTTAATATTGGTATTAGTAATGTCAATGCTCTTCATTCGAATGTCACTGAGAGTTTAGTGAATATGAAACAGTTCATAATTATGCACAAAACTAAATATAAAGATACGAAGGTACATTAGTCCTCACTTTTTAGGCATACCGAGGGAAAACTTTTGTTAAAAAAGTAACTTAAAAGGGAAAAAAAGGTTGGAACTGCACCAAAACTTGCAGGGTTAAAACCCAAAACCGTCGGTCATTTATTCTAAACAGGTGGCTGGAATGAGGGGGGTAATGGAGGGGGGATGAAAAAGTACACGAACGGCTGAAAAAACCCCCAATTTTATAATACCAAAACCCCTGTCGTTTTACGAGCCTCAAAATGCGGCTACTAATCACCGGGGCCGAAAATTTTTAATTTTGGTTCAGGGCATCTGAATAAAATCATAAAAAAACAAGAACACGTCTGCTTTTACCAAATCCAAGAATGAATACAGATTTTAAACACAGACAACACGGTAAAGTCTTAAAAACATTCTTTACCACAGTTTTTTTCCCTTCAACTTAAAAGAATGCGATTTGTACCCAGTAAGTTTCGGATTTGGGGTAAACGGAAAAAAGAACCCTTTTATTCTTCAAACCCTTTAAAAATACACAAAAAAATTTAAAAGGTACCTCGGGGAAGTACATATTAAACGTTTCCGTGTGAATTTGAGGCTTTTGGGAAAATCAATGTCAGGGGACATGATTTGACAAAACGGGCGGCTGACTTATAGAGATAAAGTTCCCTTCCTCCCAATATAGGCGGATCAATTCCTTCTTTACAAAAAAAAGTCTGGGTGTTAACCCAATAAACTTAAAATAATATTATATCTATCAAACTATCCCTCTCTTCTCTCTTAAAAATACCGCACACAACCACACACACACACACACACCCACACACACAACATACCATACACATACCATACACATACCCAAACACAATACACATACACAAACCAAAAAAATACACCCCATAATACCATAATATTTGTAAATTACATAAATACAATAATTTTATACCTATATTAAAATATGTTTAAAATATACATTAAAACAATAATAAATATGTATAATAAATATATTATACAATTTTAAACTATGTTAATAACATAAATTTAAAATGTATAATAACCTATATATTACATATGTAATAAAAAATATATACATATGTATATAATCATATATCATAAATATCATATGTATATTAAAATTATATACATATATATGTATATATTAATATATTATATATGTATAATAACATTTTATACATATATTTTTTAATACTATGTTTTAAATATATATTAATAGAATTAAATATGTATATATATACATATATATACATATGTATATATATATACATATGATATATCTACTATATATACCATATGCTCGATACAGATATACATATATAATACATTGTATATATTACATATATATACAATATAATGTATATATATACATATGTTATATATAATACTATATATATACATATATTGTTATATATACATATATCAGTCCATAAATATATATTAATTTTATTAAAAACCATATATATGTATATTATAATACATATATCTGTCTATATACTTATATATAACATATATATGTAATAATATCATATATTATATCATTATATGTCTATAGATAATACATATTATATCATATATTTATATATATACATCTATTACATCTATATGTATATAATTACACATATATATATACAAAAATATATACATATATTACATATTAGATACATTATATATTTATATATATACTATATATGTATATATATACATTCATATACATATATATGAAATATATATATCATATATATCTCATTATATGTATATATATAACATATAGATATAGACATATATATATATATATATTATTATATATTCTGTATATGTATACAGACATATACACACACATACATACACACCACCTACATATAACACACATACATATACCACACATACATATAACACACACATACATATCACACAACCATACATATCCACACACATACCACACTACACCCATACACACACACACACATACATACACAAACACATACCATACACACATATATACACACACTACATTAACACACATACACACCCACATACATACACACACACATACATACAACACCACACATACATACACAACACACATACATACACACACACTATATATACACACCGGTTTTAAAAGAGGATATATACAAACACACATATATATCACCCACATATATATCACACACATATATATACACACACATATATATTACAAACCCACATATATATTACTATATATACATATATACACAAATATATATTGTGTGTGTGTTTGTTGTGTGTGTGTGTGTGTGTGTGTGTGTGTGTGTGGTGTGTGTGTGTGTAAAGAGTTTTGTATTTTAACAGTGAGGGTTTGCCGGCACAGTTAAGACAACCGTTTTAACGAGAAAGTGATTGTCTTTGATGGTCTATTGAAAGACGCAATACTATTAGTCAATTTTTTTTTTATTTACGAAGTATGATACACACACACAAAAAAAAATAAGACAAACATAATACGCATATAAATACTTGGGCTATAACATTCACTTTTCACACTGTTCATTGTTTTCAGCACGTTCTATAATTACCGCGCACTTCAAATAATCTTTGACCAGCACCCAGTCCCATCTCGCTGGTTCTTCTGAGATTATAGCCGTAGTACAGCCCCCGTCATCTCAGCCACAGTGGTTTCTAAAAGAACGTTACAAAACGAAATAGAAAAAATACCCGTGTTCCCATGTCCATGGTAATCAATGTAATTTATTTATTTCAGCTTATGTACATTTAATACACTATCAAAACAAGCTATACATCGTTATAACATTATAAGACATACCTTATATCTAATTCTAACTAAATTTTCAGCAGCCGACATGACACTAGCGTGGGCCCACAACTCGGGACTACGCACACCTCTGCGTAACAATCGTCACGTCCTCCTCTGCTAGAAAGACTTTTCACCTTGCCTGGCCTACCATAAAGCTTCCCATACCCCACCGACTACTGTGCACGTCATGGCCCGGCGAACCTGTCTCGTTACACTAATTAACGATTTTTTTTTCCAGATTTAATTAACTTGAGATTGTATGACATCATCCCCGCAAAAAAAAAATACGAACTTGGTAAATTTCTTAAGATCCTCTCAAAATCCTAATCTGCTCAGACAATCGCGCAACCGACGTTGTCCAACGCCTTTTAATGTTTCTCACGCTAAATCTAAATTGTTTTGCAAATATATGGCCCATCGCATCACCTTGCATTCAATTGACGGATGTTTGCAAATATTTAAGAAGCTGGTGTCAGTTTCAATCCAAAATGCTTGCCATATAAATACTGATAAAATTTCTTTTATGGCCCAAATGATCGCGAGACATTCCTTTCCTACTACACTATAGTTTCTTTCTTTTCCCCTTCAGCATACGACTGGCAAACATGACTGCCATTCGCTTCGTCCTCCCTACCTGTAGTAATACTGCCCCAACCCGATGTCTGGAACGCATACTGTTTGTACTACTGAACTCTTTGATGTTTCGCAAGAGTTTTAATATGGGCTTATTACAGAGCCTTCAGCATACGACGGCAAACATGACTGGCCATCGCTCGCTCCCATACCTGTAGTAATACTTGCGCCCAAACCCGATTTCCTGACGCATCTGGTTTGTACTATAACTCTATTTATGTTCGGAAGTTTTAATATGGGCTTATTAGCAAGAGCATTCCTTAATTTATCGAAAGCATCTTTTGATGCCAAATCTCCCATGTTACTTTGTTAGGTAGAGACTATTTACCTCGTGAGATCATAAGAGGTGATGCCTCGGTGGCGTAGTCAGCTATATATTGCATGTAATCCCCCCGTCAAAAAAAACAAAGGCCGAAAAAGATCGAACTTCCTTTTCCGTCGCGGTACCCGCCATGTTAGACACGGTTATCTTATCGTCGTGGTAGACGAAGTGCCGCCCCCCTCAGTGCCCCAAGTACTCGATGCTTGACTTTCCAAGCTCGGTTTTGCTGGACGCGCTGTCAATCCCGTATATTTAAGTATGTTAACACCACTCTAAAGTCATTATGTGATCTGCCAATATCGGTATGTATGAGTATATCATCCACAAACGTCCTCTACTTCTTAACGTCGCAAACAAGATCCTCATTAACCTGTTAAACTAGCGCTCGCATTTATTAAACCGAAAGGCATAACTGTAAACTATAGCAATCCCTACTAGTCTGATAGGTAGTTACTTTGCGGCTATCTTTGTCCACGGTATTTTGCCAATACCACTCGACAAGTCATTTTTTGATTAGTATTTACCGTTTGAACATTTTAGCCATTATCGCACCTTGATCGGCATGCGGTTCAGCATCAATACAGTGATCTTATTAATTATTCCTGCAATCTAACACACACGATAGGAACCATCTTCTTCTTTCATCACCGCTATCATTGGCGTGGAATACGGGCGGACATTGAATACTCTTCTTTACCGCCAAAAACAAGAACCAAACCGACTTTAGGCATACGTTTACTTCTTCCTCTATGCCCTTATGCACACGCGAACGAACTGGGTATGGTTTGCTCCTTTATGGTTTTTTCCGTCATAAAGTTTTCACCTTGTTGCTCAATACCTTCGTTTTGCCTGAACGTCGGTGAACACAGAATTTAATTTACTTCAAATATCTCGGATATCGGCTTTTTGTCTTCCGTAAGATAGCCATTTACACGAACATCACTAGTAATATGCCATCAGTTTGTACATAGTTGTAGTGAATTTACGGTTTTACATCGACATCGGTTTCTTCGTTGTGATGTGACCCGCAACGCTCGCTACCGTCACCAACGTCATCGTCCACCGTGCACGTCATTCACGTCGCATTGACGGCGCTCAACCACCGTTTTTGTTTGTCCTCGCATTCGCCGCGTTCGTAGTTAGCGTTTGAGCATGTTTTTATAGGAACCTTTTAGCCCACCGTTGACACTGAGGAGGAGCAGAAGTGTTTCCCATCAAATGATGTCCTTAGGTTGAAGGGCATCCCCTCTGGGAATACTCCCAGAGGTTGACACCTCCCCACTGTTTGCCGTCGTGGCACCCTTGTGAGCGGGAGACTGGAGTCTGGAGGTTTGAGCGATGCCGTGGCACGAGTACGCCCTGCAGCTAGCAACACGCCTCTTTGGTCCTCTATTCTGGCAAGACAGGCGGCCTGATTTCAGGCCCGGTCAGGTCAATCGGCTGGTTCTCCCCTCGGGAGGCTATGGTCAAGTCATCATTCTGCGCGTTGGTAACCCACACCGTCCGTGTTACCAGTGGCAATCGGCTAATTGGCGCGTAATCCACGTCCTCACCCCTGTTGCTGTTAGCATTGGTCTAGCACTCGCTTCCCCTTGTTGACTCCGTGTGGGTGGGGGCGTGAGTGATGAAGCACTGCCAAGTATATTGGAAATTTTAATCACAATCCCCCACAGACCGACCTTACTGTTGACGACCCGTGCAGCCCGACCACGGCAAGCCACCCCTGAAGCCTCACGTGCTCCGGGTGGCAAAGAAAACCCCGAGCACAGGATGACACTTCACGCCTGCTGCGCAAGATGGCGGACAAGACGAATACATCATTAAACATATCTGTCCCCACCAGATTGTCCGAAACCGATGGGACTCTATCTGGCCCCTCCGGCCAGCACCCAGACCAGTCAGGTCTCCGAGCCCCCTCATAACGACCCCACTGACTGAATTATAAGGAGCACCAGCTGACGCGCCGAAACGGCGGTGCCTCGCACGAGCAAGCCCCAAAGCCGAAAGGGCGGACCGAAACGGCCGAGGCCGGAGTCCGATCCGACTCTGATGGCGAGTCTGGACCTCCCAAGGCGTTTCCCGCAATTAAGGTCCCCATTAAACCCGAAGGCTTCGACAATGCCTACCAAATGGTAAGGGCATTGGAGAGCCAGCGCAAAATCGGCTGGCGATCCGCGTTGCGCGGATCAGGGCATGATCTCGTGCCCCAAGATCAAGCCAACCACTTTGTTTCCTGCAGGAGCCAAAGGAGTTAAAAGATGGGAGTATAAGTGAGCCTCTCGCCACTGAACCCCTAGGAGCAGAGAGTCAGATGGTGCTCTTGGCTTCTCAGTCTCATAGATGTGGATGTTGATAACATCACCCCCACAGGTCGTGGAGGCGTTCCGATTTCGACGGTAGGACTCACCATGCAAGCCTGGTGACCATGAAGGTACCCCAAGCTCACCTTGATCTGGGTAACTGGTGTGACTATCACCTAACGCACTTATGTGCCTGAACCACTTCGGTGTTTCAAGTGCCATAAGTACGGACACCACCATGGCTGAACTGTACAGCCAAGCCATAATGTGGTGTCTATAGCAAGGCACACCATACTGAGGTGTGCATCCGGCAATTAAAGAAAAAAGGACACAACACCAAATGTCCCTACTGTGCCAAGAGGCATCACGCCCATGGAGCCTGGCTTGCTCTGGTCAGGAAAGTGCGGCCTCAAGACGCAGAGGTTGCTAAAAAGCGACCCAGACTTTGTTTCCTGCCCCCCAGGCACCTACGTCTGGGGAGGAACAAAAGCGAAAAGGCTTCCGACCTCCTAGAGGAAGGAAGCTGCCCCCCAGCCGAAACCGGGATCTCCGACAAACCAGGATATTGTCCCCCAAGTTAAAGCAAGTGCAGAGAACCACAGAAGAAAGGTTCCAACACACACACGGTCCCTCCCCGACCCAGAAGACTGTTCTTCGACGAGGGGGACATGTCGAATCCTGATCAACTGCTGTGGTCAAGCAGTGGCAGGTATCCTTGTCCAGGACCAAGGAAGAGGCGGACAAGCAGTGCGACGTTGCAATGACGACATTCAAACAGACTGTGAAAAGCATAAGGGAGAAGATGGAGAGGGCCAATCAGCGCCAATCCTCTCTCCTCACCCCCGGCCGAGACTCCCCTCCCCTCTCCAACCCAGGCTATGCCCTCACAGGCAGAGCCTAGCCGGTTAGGCCCTCCAAAGGCAGAGCCTAACCAGCGTTGATTTCAGTGCCACAAGCCGAATCAGAAAGAAGCTGAGCCTGCACAGGCCAGGCCACTAATGCACAGAAACAGCCTGGCCAAGAAAAAGCCAAAGACAGAAAAGTCGAGCTACCAAGCTCTCCACCCCCCAGTGGATCCAGGTAGCCCGACAGCCGAAGGAAGACCCTCAAGCAGTTAGGAATCTCACATGGGAGTTGTCATAGACTCGACCGTCAACCCGAATATGAACGTTGTCTCTGATTACTATCAATTAGTAACATCATGCACGCAATCTAAGTATTTTCGGCGTGGAACTCTGTTGCTTTCCTCAAGGAGTGCCATCCTCCACGCATAGTGCGATCAAGGAGCCTTGACATCGTCATGCTCCATGAGAACATTATCAGCGGAAGCCCGTTCGCTTTGCCGGTATCACGTCTACGCGCTGCCCACGTTCCGATGGGCAAAAGAGGGCCGGATGACCCTGTGAAAGCACAATTCCCTGCTCCGCAATAGCCGATGCACCGCACTGGGGGAGGGGTGGATAAGATGTTGAATCTCTTGCGTCGAGATTCAACTGGCCGGGGGACACCTGCAATTGTACAATGTGTACAGCAGGCCACACTGCAGTAGCTTAGACTCAGCCAGTATGTGCTTCCGCAGCACACGACCTAGTGATCATAGGGGGAGACTTCAATGCACCGACCCCATCCTGGCTCCCTGCAGGTAGGATGCGGGCTGGCCGTCACATAGCCAACGTGCTTGAGACGTTCCCCGAGATCGCTCTCCTCAACATCCGGAGCCAACACTGTGAGAGGATGGGTCCTAGACCTCACCCTGGCCACTGCGACTCCTGGTGGGAGGATTGGCTAGCGTGTCGATGAGAACCCGTCACTAGTGACCATTATGGCACTATACCAACCCTCATGGATAGTGGCCCGCCGAAATACCACGACCCCGGAAAAAGCCCAGGATGGAAAACAGACAAGGCCAACTGCAGAGCGTTCCAGAGCGCCTTGGCCCGCTGTCCTGAGAATCATGACCCACACAAAGCGAAATGTGGAGTGCTACCAAGCCAGACTTGTAAAATGCATTGAATGAGGCAGCCTCACTGACCATACCCAAATTCGGCCTGGGTCCAGGAGTCACAAGGACGCTGGTACTTCAATCACAGATTAGGGAGGTCACCAACAGGGTTAAAATATTTGCGAAAACATTTCCGAAGCAAAGAACCCCGACAACCTAGCACTCCTAAGGAGGCTGTGAGGGACGCCAGGAAAACTGCCAGCAGAGTGAGGCAGAACAGTGGCTGGAATGGATTCTTTTTGATCACCGTACCTCCTCTCAGAGCTATGGCCAACGGGTCAAGCGAGATCCATCCGCTCAGCCCCGAGATGCACGCACACGACCCCCAGGCAGAGGCCAACAGACTGGCGCAGGTAGTTCTCTGCGAGAACGAGTAGCGACAGTCAAAAAATGCTCAGCCGAACTGAGGGCCGACAAGAACTCCTACACCAGACAGACTTGCCTCACATCAGAGAAAGGGCAGCCGACCGATAACTCAGACGGTATCTTTTCTCTGAGGGAACTAAGAGATGCACATAAAGCCAGTTTGCACTCAGCTGCCCGGGCGACGACGGGATCGCGTACCCCTCATCTCCCGCCTGGGACTGGTAGGTGAAGCCTTGCATTCCTGCACTCATCAACAAGTCCTGGGAAACCTTCCACTCTACCCCAGAAGCTGGAAGAGGGTTACCAAGTTCCCGATCCCTAAACCAAAGGAGCCGGGAAGCTAACCCCAGCCCAATCTCTCTCCTAGCTGTCTGGCCAAGACTGCGGAAGAGGATGGTAACTGAAACGGCCTCCAATGGAAAATGGAGCCCCACACGAACACCTCCATGGGTTCACCAGGGCATGAGCACAGCGCACCAGCATAGGCCACGCTCTTGACACAATAACACGGGCGCATCTGTGGTGCAGTATCCTTGACCTGGAGAAGGCTTTCGAATTGGCAAGTCTCTTGCCATTCAGGAGAGCCTGATTCCAAAAAGGCTTAAGGTACGCTCTTGTCTTGGATAGGTGACTACTTTAGGAATAGAACAGCACAGAGTCAAATTCCAATGTCACCTATCACAGCACGAGCCACTGAAATTGAACGCCACAGGGTGGGGGTTTCTCTCTCAGTCCAGCCCTTTGTGACACCTAATGTCCTGTATCCTCACCATAAACCTCCCATTGGGGGTGCAAGATCATCTCCTATGCGACGACCTTGCTATCATCTCCCCTGGACCCACACTGCCTACACAAGCCCAGCGTTGTCTGGCCTATGGTATCCGAGGAGTGTTTGCAGAACAGGACTAAAGATCTCTGCAACCAAATACCAAGCCATGGCTCCTGAGACAGAGAGTTCAAGGCGACAAGTCTGAAAATCCAGGAATGACTTGGAGTGGGTTCAGGAATACCTGTAACCTTGTGGTAAGGAATAGACCGGATCCTCTCCTTCGCCAGGAGGTCAGTACCTGCTTGACCGAACAAGGCAAGACTGGTCTGTCATGAGAGTCATGAGTGGAAGGACCAATAGGGGCCAGACACAGAGTACTAAGATCAGTCTACGTAATGCTGTCACCAGGCCCCCATTGTAGACTATGCCTCGCTCGCCTCTCTGATTGGCATTAAGAGAAAATATAAAGAAACCGATTGGAGACAGTCCAAAACGAAGCCGCCAGGGTCATTCTGGGTGCCCCAGGTGGGCGAAGGTCCTCATCCTCCTAGTGAGACAAACCTTCTCCCATGGCCTCACGAATTGATCTAACGGCAGCAACAGTCTTATCAAAGGTCATCCAGGCTCCCATGGAACACAAGCCCAGACACAAATAGTCGACGGCCTCGAACAAGATAACGAGCTGTGTTGCAACACTCCTGGCTGTCTCACACAGAAGGACGATATACGCCATCAGCATCAAAGAACCGATACTGGCCAAGGGCATGGGACTCCCCACAACCCTACTTTGTCGAACTCCGCCCTGGGCACAAAACCTCGATAGAGTTCTAGGTCATGAGACTAGGCAA
Source organism: Penaeus monodon (assembly GCF_015228065.2). Classification (NCBI taxonomy): domain Eukaryota; kingdom Metazoa; phylum Arthropoda; class Malacostraca; order Decapoda; family Penaeidae; genus Penaeus; species Penaeus monodon. Next base: position 57,240,482 of record NC_051386.1, on the reverse strand, counting down.
GAAAAAGAATGAATATTGTACGCCTAGCCTAAGGCAAAACCCAGAGGGGCACTGAACCTCACCCCTCCGGGAGGAGCCGAACATATTACACGGATGGATCGGTCGAATCTCCAAAACCCTCTTGCCCACACTGCAGGCACCGGCTTCGCAGCAAGGGATGCCACAATATCATGAGGTAACAACAACGCCTCCTCGCCTACGGCAGAGGCAGTTGCTATCATGGGAGCACTGAGTCAGCGTCCGTGAGGGGAGGACACGGGGTCATACACACAGACTCCAAGTAGTCCGTCGACTGTATTCAGCAGCGCTCACCACTGCAACATCTATCCTCTGACAACCATCCGCACATAGCATAAAGGATGCTTGCTCAGGTAGAAGAATGATCATAAACTGGGTTCCCATCCTATAGGGATCAAGGCAATGAGCTTGCTGCCAAGATTAGCCGAAATCGGCCGGGTGTATGCCCCCAAATCCCATGATAATACATCAGAGCCAGAATTTATTAGGAGGAAGTGTACGTGCGGCCAACTCCTTTCCTCTGCCACCTTCACGGAGAGGAAACGAGATACTCCCCCTCGGCCAGCTGGTACTCTCAGATGCCACAGGCTATGAACACTGGCAGCTCTCTGAAATAACACAACAGAGGTGAACCGAAGGCATTCTGCACAGAATGCGGCCTAGGTTACCATGTGGCATGGAAGATTATACCAACCCTAGAACGTGCAAGAGAGGTGTTGCGGGCATTGCGGCGGCCAACGCCCCCTGGTACACTACTTGGAGAATTGCGTGCACACGCAATTCCTAGACCAACCCCACAGAACACAGCCGTCCGTGGCTGGTAAAGAGATTATGCGAGATGCTTACTACCAGCGGCTACAGGACGCCCTTCTGGCATCCCAACCCGCACGGTAAGCACCGAGTGTCAGACCAACAAAGAGACAGCCATAAAAAGCTGACACAGGCCGGGCCATAAGTAAAAGGCCCGGCAAGCCGAACTTTGAAATCTAAAGCAAGCAAGCAACACCGTTGACATTTATCTGAATTTCCATTTATTTATTTTTTTACTACACTAAAGGGGCCTCCCCAATGTTAGAATTTACTATTAGTGGGCAGAAATGGGAAAGTTTTATCCCCTTTCCCTTCAAATCCCTGCTTTCGCCTTCCTGCATGAAATATTTATGGGAATCCCCTGCCTTCTGCGTTTTTCCTGGGCAAATTTTGCAGGTCTCCGCAAATCTATCACGCAAATTGATTACATATTCTCATGTCCTAATCTCCCCGTAAATTTCGCTCTTTCGCCCCCACAAGCCCCTTCAAAGCTAAGGGGCCTCAACCGGTTGGCCATAAATGACTCGAATGGCGAAAATTTGGTGCTGGCCTGGGGAACATCCGATTGCAAATAAAACGGACAAATACCTGGGCCATTTTTTGGGTTTGCTTACGACATTCTCTTAACTTTTTCTTTGCACCCCGTTAAATCTCTCTATATCCTTTGCTCTTGTGGTACGGAGTTTTCCAAACCCTTTATTAAAACAACCTTTTAAAATTTCCCCTGCATCACATCTGCCAAAAACGATCCCTTATCACTCATGATCCCTTGGGGATTCGACTCTGCTAAACACGACATTAAAATAGAAAGTAGAGGTGACCTCATCTGCGCGGGGTTTCGAGGGTCCGACTATGTTACAGCACTCTCGGGAATGGTTCGGGATAAACCCTTCTCCCTATTTTCGCGGTGCCCCCCTCTTCCCTTGTCACGGTGCGTGGATGATCGCGTGCCCAAAAAACCCTTTGCCACTCAGACGACACCCCGGCCAAAAGAATTTTATTTGAATTTCCCATGAGGTTTTTCTTTATTCCCAAGTGACCACATAATAAAATATGGGCTACCCCATAATGCGTTCCTCGACTCGACGGAAAAATTTATTTTCATGGCTTATCTGCGTGTACTTATCTTCTATAAAAAGTTTCCTTTCTTGAACAAAATTTTCATGATATTCTTATGTTTAAAGCCTTTACTTTCCCGCTTTTTTGTATATTGTTTAAGTTATATCACTCCTTTTTGTTCAGCTAAACTTACTTTCATGATAGCAAGCACTTCTCTACTTTGTTGGAGAATTCTTATCTTGTTTTGTTTTACTTGTTGTCTAGTATTTAAAGGCTCCTAATTTGACAGTTCCCGTTCTAACTCCTTTCCCACTTGCCCCTATTACCAAATCATACAGGGGACTCTCCAAAAAGCACCAAGCTCCCCAATAGAATGGAATTTATGAATGTTATTTCAGGATAGGTGAAAAACCATCCCATTTCCCTTTTTAAACACTTACATCTACCTGAAAACTTGCCCCTCGGCATAGACAGCCAAACCCAAGCCCGTTTTTCCCCTTGATCTCCAACCATTCACAGAGGTACTTCGCCCTCACCTCGTAAAAATTAAAACCTTCCAGTTAGCACAAAAGCACCATACTCTCACCTTTTGCCTTTCATCGATCTACCTTAGGTCTCGCACCATATTTGTAAAAAACAATCACGCGACATATTTTAGAAAAACCCCACAAAAACACTACGAACTGACCCTTTTGACAACACCCCACACTCCAACGCTTTCTCATCCTAGCTTTAGTGAGGCAACATCTCCTTTTACAAACCCCAACACCCTTTTCAACAAATTTTTTTTTTTTGGACTACCGTGCGTCAACATAAATCTGCATATTTAATTGATCTTCAAAATTTTAACTTCATGTTCCTTTTAAAAAAAAATCATATCTTTTCAAATGCATTCATGTATTTTTCCCGAACACTAATCCTCAATCCATCGTACGACTTTTCCCGCCCTGCAAAACTATCCACCTTTTTAAATAATTTTTTTAAAGGGTTTTCCAAACTGCATAGCGGATTTATTTCAAAAATTTAGCATTTCAAAACTAGAGCGTAACCTTCGCCCTACTTAAAAACATTTTAGCAAAGGGTCCTTTTACAGAAATCATATCTTCACTCATGGGAATAAGTGGATAAGCCCTAATGCTTTTCCTTGCAAAAGTGATGATAGACTAAATGCCCATACATCTTGCTCCCTCCTGACTAGTTGCAAATCTTTTAAACTCAGCAAAAAACGCATCAATACTGCTAATGACGTGAAAAAATGGTTTTGGGAAATTTTGGGGGACACTGGACTCTGTTTTCAATAGCTTTTTACCTCCTTTTTTAGCCTTCCTTTTTAATTTCTATCTTTTGTTTTTGATTCAACATCGCTGTTTTTTTTGATTTTCCATTTTATTTTTCCAAGTTTTTTTCTTTCTCTTTCTTTGGCTCGTGCATCGCGTTCACATGCTTTTTCCCTTTGTTCTTGTTCTCTCGTTAAAGGAAGTCTTTCAACTCCCACCCTTTTAGTCCCTTCCCTTCCCATTTAATGAAATCGCTAATGACTATCCTAATAAATTTCCTTTTGATTTTTACTTTAACACGCAATCCATAAATAACCATCAATAACAACGTACCCCATTACGCGGTCCCTGTTCGGGCGCCATAATTGTAAAGATTTTTGGTTTTTTCAGTGAGGGTTTTTCCGGCACAGTTAGACACCGTTTTTAAAAGGGGGGATTTTTTTTATGGTCGTATTGAAAGACGCAAAACATTAATTTTTTTTACGAATAGATAAACCACAAAAAAAAAAAAATGAAGGGCAAAAAAATAGCATTAAAGATTTGGGGTTAACATTCACTTTTTACTGTTTATTTTTTCAGCTTTTATATTAATACCGCGCACTTTACATAATCTTTACAGCACCCAGTCTCCATCTCGCGGTTTTCTTAGTTTAAACCGGTAGTACAGCTCTAATATCTAGCCCCCCAGTTTTAAAAAAACATTAACAAAAACGAAAACAAAAAAGACCCCTTTCCCTGTCCATGGGTTAAACAAAGTAATTTATATTTCAAAAAAGTAATTTTTACAAAATAAAAAAAAGCTAACATCGTTTTACATATAACGATGTTTTTATGATTCTAACAAATTGTAGCAGCCGACATGCACTAGCGTGGCCCCCCCAAATCGGGGCTACCCCCCTTTTCTAACAATCTCACGGCCTCCTCGCTAGAAAATTTTTAACTTCCGGCCCACCAGAAAGTACCCCTACCCCCACAGCTCGTACGTCATGCCCCCGAACTGTCTGTTACACTAATTAACGATTTTTTCCCGATTTTGAAGAGAGGTATGCAGTGTGTGTGTGGTGTATATATATAAAATTTTATATATATATATAAAATATATATTAATATATTAATATTATATAAGAGAGAGAGAGAGAGAGAAGAGAGAGAGAGGAGGGAGGAGAGAAAGGAGAAAAAGAGGATTTCACACACACACACACACAATAATATTATTATTATATATAATATAATTTAAAATATAATATATAAAATATATGAAGACATACATGCATACATACGTTACGCCGGCGCCCCCGTCCTTTTTGCCACCAAACAAGGCGGGTAGGCAACGGCGTGCTGTCACAGGGTCGTGAACATGAAAAAGTCCAAAGGGACCGAGCACCACAGCGTCCCAGAACATCACAGGGGAAAGCCAAAATGGGAGGCAGGGCACGAAATAAACACCACAT
>NC_051386.1:57231071-57235767 GCF_015228065.2 Penaeus monodon | reverse complement strand
TATTATGTATGATATATAAGTATATACATATGTTATATATGTATATTATGTATATATACATAGTAGTATAATGTGTATGTGTATGTAGATATCGTAATATAGTATGTGTATGTGTATGTATAGTGTATTTATGGTTGTGTATGTGTATGTGTGTGTGTTGGTGTGTGTGTGTGTGTGTGTGTGTGTGTGTGCGTGTATATTTACAGAGAGAGAGAGAGGGATAGATTGATAGATATAGATATATATGTTTATATGATTATATGGGTTCAACATCCCAGACTTTTTTTCTGTAAAGAAGGAATTGATCCGCCAGTATAGTTAGGAGGAACGGAGACATTATATCTCTATAAGTCAGACCGTCCAGTGTTGTCAAATCATGTACCCTGACATTGATTTCCAAATGCCTCAACTTCACACGGAAATCGTTGAATATGTACGATTCCCAGAGGTACCTTATAACTTATTTTGTGTATTTTTAAAGGGTTGTGAAGAATAATGCATTCTTTGATTCCGTTCACCTCAAGTTCAGAAACTTATCTGGGATATCAAAATCGCATTCTTTTAAGTTGAAGGGAAAATATACATGTGGCTAAAGAAGTGATTTGAAGACTTTTACCGTGTTGTCTGTGTTGAAAATCTGTATTCATGTCTTGGATATTGGATAAAAGTCAGACAGTGTTCTTGTTGTTTTATGATTTCAGTTTCAGATGCGATGAACCAAATTAAAAATTGTGCGGCCAGGTGATTAAGTAGCCGACATTTCAGAGGCTCGATAAAACGGACAGGTTTCGGTATTATAAAGATTGGGTTTATTCAGCCGTTCGTGTACTTTCTCATCCACCCTCCATTACCCACCATCATTCCAGCCACCTGTTTAGAATAAATGAGCCGAGCGGTTGGTTTTAACCATGCACAGTTTGTGGTGCAGTTCCAACCTGTTTTCACACGGTGAAAGTTACTTTTTTAACAAAAGTTTTCCCTCGGTATGCCTAAAAAGTGAGGACTAATGTACCTTCGTATCTTTATATTTAGTTTTGTGCATAATTATGAACTGTTTCATATTCACTAAACTCTCAGTGACATTCGAATGAAGAGCATTGACATTACTAATACCAATATTAACACTTTTCTTCTTGGACTTATTAATAATTATGACTTCGTAATGTACCTACGTGTTTGACATGTTTCCAGCTTACCTCTGAATTCAACACTCACTTGCAGCATATATAAAAAACTTACATTTCAGATCACTCACATTTACAACTAACCTCATATCGCTTCCACAGTACTAACAAACTTCCTCATCCATAACAGTATATGGGAACTATATGCTTCCAAATTAGAAATGTCTTCGTCTATCACTGATGGGGAACTAAAAGATTTATTTGATGGTATGATTTTCCTAAAATTCGACTAGTTTTGAAACACTAATTGCCGCGATTTAACTGGTTATAGTTTTACTCTTAGATTATATAGTACAATTTTCTTCTTGAAATTCTAAATCCATAACTTGTATGGAAATAAATAATGTATATTTGGTAATATAACATGTATGGCTGATACTGAGTGAGACGTTAACACCTATATTCAGAATTATTCCTCTTATTGATCAAACGTTTTTGGATAACAACTCCAATTAATAATATCTTTGGTTTATTACTTTTCTTAAAATACTGAAGTAATTTTCGTGATCTTTTCATCATCTCTTTTATTTTTAGAGGTTATGTGATTGAGATATGAAAATTGATTTTATTTATTTATTTTTAATGAGGAATCGAGTTCATGTGTTATTTCATTTTCATTATCCTTATTTTAGATACATTTAGATAACTGTAGTATACTGTTTGCAGTTTCTATGAGAAACAATTACTTGTGTGTGCATGTCTAATTTACATTGCGTCTACATAAAGCAATATATAATATATATATATATATATATTATATATATATATATATATATATATATATGATATATATATTATATATTATATATATTATATATATATATATTTTATTTTTTTTTTTTTTTTTTTTTTTTTTTTTTTTTATGGGGTTTTTATTAATTTATTTTTTTATCACAACACCACACACACACACACACACACACACACACACACACACACACACACATAATATAACACTATAATATATATTATATATATATATATATATATATATATATATATAATTTTTTCTTTTTTTTTTTCTTTTTCAAAATAAGTAGCTATTAATCCGCCTCCATCTAGTTCACATAAAATTATGTATACATTTTTCCTATCTCCAAATATTAGTCCTCAGTTATACTATATCGACCACGCATGCGCAGATACAAGTTTACTTCATTACAAAGGTCAAACTGTCACAGAAGAAAGGGTAGCACTTCATATAGGTTTTGCTTCGTCAGAGACACACGCTTTGATGCAGCAGATAATATTGAATAAACATGCAGTCAGAAATTACATGTTGCACAGTTCCACACAAATTTTACACTTAGTTTTCTTCCCAAACGATATCAAAGTTGTTTAAGGTAGTCTCTTGTTTTTTTTTTCTTTCTTTCTTTCTTTTTTTTCTAGTAGAATTTTAAGCATGGCGAGATGATCATGCCTTTAGCTTGTTGTTATTTATTTTCCGTGTATTATTTATTTCTATTTTTTTTTTATTTTTTTTTTTAGTCCCTCATGGCGAATATTTAATTATATATTATTTTGTTGGAAAAGTTGCAGAACTCATGAGGTTTTCTTGTTTACGTAATAATGACATAATCCTCTAATTTAAAAGGATATGAAATCCACGGATTCACATGTTACATCCATTTTAGACATAGATTCTCCATATCAAATGTTCAAAAAAATATTTTTATTATTATTATTTTATCTCTATTTTTGTATTCTTCTTACTTGCTCTCCTTTTGTTTACTCTCTCTCTCTCTCTCTCTTCTCTCTCCACACACACACACACACACACCACACACACATATACACACACATATATATATATATATATATATATATATATATATATATAATATATATATATATATATATCTTTTTATATATATATATATATATTAATATAATATATTATGTATTGTATACACACACAATATATATAATATATATATATATATATATATATATATATATATAATATATATAGTGTGTAATGTGTGTGTGTGTGTGTGTGGTGTGTTGTGTGTGTGTGTACAGGCAGATAGCCAGATGGGTCGATCATCATTATGTTAATCTGTTCACCTGCTTTTTGCTGTGGACGCTTGAAGACGATGGTATGTGAAGATTAGATGCGATGATGTCCACTTATTCAGTGATTAGATCAAATGAGCAAGTGAGTGGGGTTTTTAGACATAAAAGTTATCTAGTATATATCAATTTATATTTACATGCATACAATATATATATATTATATATATATTATATATATATATATATATATAATATATACACATATATAAATAAAATATATATAATACACACACACACCACACACACACACACACACACACACCACACACACACACACACACACATATATATATATATATATATATATATATATATATATATATATATATATATATATATATATATATATATATATATATATATATTTATTTATATATATATATATATATATATATAATATACTATATTTGTTGTTGTGTGTGTGTGTATGTGTGTGGTTTGTGTGTGTGTGTGTGTGTGTGTGTGTTGTGAATACACACACACATAGTATATATATATATATATATATATATATATATATATATATATATATATATATATAATATTATATATATATATATATTTATGTTTATATATATTATATATATATTATAATATATATATATATATAATATATATGTGTGTGTGTTTGTGTGTGTGTGTGTGTGTGTGTTTTGTGTGTGTGTATGTATGTATGTAATTATATGTATGTATGATATATATATATATATATATATATATATATATATATATATAGATATATATATATATATATATGTATGTATATAATATGAAACAGACTTTTTATGATTGAAATAAAAACTATAATCATTGCTGCTCGACTTTTTAATGACTCCTTATTACAAACTTGCAGCGTACTAAGGTACAAAGATGTGTGTTAGATAACGGATTCCCCGATCAATGATAAATAAAAACTAGAGAGTATGATGGTGGGCACCAGACCAACAAGTCGACGATCACCGACCGCATAATAGAAGATATGAAAAAGTGATTAGTCATTTCCACCACACCTTTATGACACAGTGGGGACTCGCTCCCGCTTTCTCAGCGCACCTGAGAGTTATAAAGAACAACGTAAGAGTCCAATACTGTGATCTAATTGGTCGTTGTATAGGTGAATGTGGGTGAGCTGATTGACTGCTGATGTCAATCACGAGCTACCTGAGAACCCAACTGTTTCCCCACTCGAAGTCTGATACCCAGAGCCTGGCGTGACGTCACGCGGATTATTATTTTGGGCGTTGGGAGACCTGGAATGGACTCGGCTTCACAGCTGTGCTTCCCTGGATTTTGGCGCAGTCGTACCCGAATATCGAGAAGACGGAATACATCGGAACAGCGTTCAGCGAGGCGAGAGCATAAAATCGTATTCCTCTCTTCCTATTAACACTCACATTCGAGACGAAACAGACACCTTATGATACGAACCCAAAAAA
>NC_051386.1:57210930-57230971 GCF_015228065.2 Penaeus monodon | reverse complement strand
TCCCTCGTTATTATTGCATATCGTGATGTTCGCAGCCAGCACCAAGTTTTCGCCATTCGAGCTCATTTATGGCCATACCGTTCGAGGGCCACTTAGCTTGTTGAAGGACTTGTGGGAAGCGAACGAGCGAAATATTACGGACGAGATTAGGACATCGTATGAATATGTAATCAATTTGCGTGATAGATTAGCGGAGACCTGCAAATTAGCCCAGGAAGAACTGCAGAAGGCAGGCGATTCCTATCAGTATTATCATGACAGGAAGGCGAAAGACAGGTATTTGAAGGAAGGCGATAAAGCTTTACTATTGCTGCCTACTAATAGTAATAAATTACTAATGCATTGGCGAGGCCCATTCAGTGTAGTAAAGAAAATAAATAAATGGAATTACATGATAAATGTCAACGGTGTTGCTTGCTTGCTTGAGATTTGCAAAGTTCTGGCTTCGCCCGGGCCTTTCACTTATGGCCCGGCCTGTGTCAGCTTTTTATGGCTGTCTCATTTGTTGGTCTGACACTCGGTGCTTACCGTGGCGGTGGGATTGCCAGCAGGCGCTCCTGTAGCCGTGGTGTAAGCATCTCGCATAATCTCTTTACCAGCACGACGGCTGTGTTCTGTGGGGTTTGTCTTAGGAATTGCGTGTGCACGCAATTCTCCAAGTAGTGTACCAGTGTGGCGTTTGGCTCGCCGCAATGCATGCAACACCTCTCTTCACGTTCTATGGTTTGTATAATCTTCCATGCACAGTGGTAACCTAGGCGCATTCTGTGCAGAATGCCTTCGGTACCTCTGTTGTTTATTTCAGAGAGTGCCAGTGGTTCATAGCCTGTGGCATCTGAGTACCAGCTGGCCGAGGGGGAGTATCTCGTTTCCTCTCTGTGAAGGTGCAGGAGGAAGGAGTTGGCCGCCACCGTACACTTCCTCCTAAGTAAATTTCGGCTCTGATGTATTATCATGGGATTTGGGGGCATACCCCGGCCGATTTCGGCTAATCTGTCAGCAAGCTCATTGCCTCTGATCCCTATATGGCTGGGAACCCAGTTTATGATAATTCTTCTACCCTGAGCAAGCATCCTTTATGCTATTGTGCGGATGGTTGTCAGGAGGTAGATGTTGTCAGTGGGTGAGCGCTGCTGAAGACAGTCGACGGCTCCTTTGGAGTCTGTGTGTATGACCACGTGTCCTTCCCTCACGGACGCGTGACTCAGTGCTCCCATGATAGCAACTGCCTCTGCCTGTAGCGAGGAGGCGTTGTCTGTTACCCTCATGGATATTGTGGCATCCCTTGCTGCGAAGCCGGTGCCTGCAGTGTGGGTCAAGGGATCGACCGATCCATCCGTGTAATATGTTCGGCTCCCGGAGGGGTGATGGTTGCAGTGACCCTCTGGGTTTCTGCCTTTAGGCTAGGCGTACAATATTCATTCTTTTTTCTTGCCAGTCTCATGACCGAGAACTCTATCGAGGTTTGTGCCCAGGGCGGAGCTTCGACAAAGTCAGGGTGTGGGGAGTCCATGCCCTTGGCCAGTAGCGGTTCTTTGAGCTGATGGCGTATTAGCGTCCTGGCTGTGTGAGACAGCCAGGAGTTGTTTGCAAACAGCTCGTTATCTTGTTCTAGGCGTCTGACTATTTTGTGTCTTAGGCTTGTGTTCCTGGGAGCCTGGATGACCTTTGATAAGAATTGTGCTGCCGTTAGATCAATTCGTGAGGCCATGGGGAGAAGGTTTGTCTCCACTAGGAGGTTGAGGACCTTCGCCCACCTTGGGGCACCCAGAATGACCCTGGCGGCTTCGTTTTGGACTGTCTCCAATCGGTCTTTATATTTTCTCTTAATGCCAATCAGCGCGAGCGAGGCATAGTCTACAATGGGCCTGACAGCATGTACGTAGAATGATCTTAGTACTCTGTGTCTGGCCCCTATGCGTCTTCCACTCATTGCTCTCATGACAGACAGTCTCCCTTTTGTTCGGTCAAGCAGGTACTGGACCTCCTGGCGGAAGGAGAGGATCCGGTCTATCCTTACCCCAAGGTACAGGTATTCTGAACCCACTCCAAGCCCATTCCCTGGATTTCAGACTTGTGCCTTGAACTCTCTGTCTCAGAGCCATGGTTTTTGGATTTGGCTGCAGAGATCTTTAGTCCTGTCCTGCAACACTCCTCGGATACCAAGTCCAGAACAACGCTGGGCTTTGTTTAGGCAGTGTGGTCCAGTGGAGATGATAGCAAGGTCGTCTGCATAGGAGATGATCTTGCACCCCACTGGGAGGTTTATGTTGAGGATACAGGACATTAGTGTGTTAAAAAGGGCTGGACTGAGAACCCCACCCTGTGGCGTTCCATTTTCTAGTGGCTCGTGCTGTGATAGGTGACCTTGGAATTTGACTCTGGCTGTTCTATTCCTAAAGTAGTCACCTATCCAAGCCAAGAGCTTACCTCTAATTCCTTTTTGGATCAGGCTCTCCTGAATGGCAAGAGGACTTCCCAAATTCGAAAGCCTTCTCCAGGTCAAGGAATACTGCCACAGATGCGCCCGTGTTTATTGTGCTCAAGAGCGTGGCTATGCTGTGCGCTGTGCTCATGCCCCTGGTGAACCCATGGAGGTGTTCGTGTGGGGCTCCCATTTTCCATTGGAGCCGGTTCAGTACCATCCTTTCGGCAGTCTTGGCCAGACAGCTGAGGAGAGAGATGGGGCGGTACTTCCCCGGCTCCTTTGGTTTAGGGATGGGAACTATGGTAACCCTCTTCCAGCTCTGGGGTAGAGTGGAAGTTTCCCAGGACTTGTTGATGAGTTGCAGGAATGCAAGCTCACCTACCAGTCCCAGGCGGGAGATGATGGGGTACGAGATCCCGTCGTCGCCCGGGGCTGAGTTGCAACTGGCTTTATGTGCATCTCTTAGTTCCCTCAGAGAAAAGATAACGTCTGAGTTATCGGTTCGGCTCCCCCTTTCTCTGATGTGAGCAAGTCTGTCTGGTTGTAGGCGTTCTTGTCTTGCCCTCAGTTCGGCTGGCAGACTGTCGCTACTCGTTCTCGCAGAGAACTCCTGCGCCAGTCTGTTGGCCTCTGCCTGGGGGTCGTGGTGCGTGCATCTCGGGGCTGAGCGGCTGGTGGCTCGCTTGACCCGTTGCCATAGCTCTGAGAGGATGGTACGGTGATCAAAAGACTCCATTCCAGCCACTTTTCCTGCCTCACTCTGCTGGCAGTTTCCTTGGCGTCCCTCACAGCCTCCCTTAGGAGGGCTAGGTTGTCGGGGGTTCTTTGCCTTCGGAAATGTTTTCGGCAAATATTTACCCTGTGGTTGACCTCCCTAATCTCGTGATTGAAGTACCAGGCGTCCTTGTGACTCCTGGACCCAGGCCGAATTTTGGGTATGGTCAGTGAGGCTGCCTCATCAATGGCATTTACAAGTCTGGCTTGTAGCACTTCCACATTTTCGCTTTGTGTGGGTTCATTGCTTCTCAGACAGCGGGCCAAGGCGCTCTGGAACGCCTGCCAGTTGGCCTTGTCTGTTTTCCATCTTGGATTCGGTCGTGGTATTTCGGCTGGGCCACTATCCATGAGGGTTGTTATAGTGCCATAATGGTCACTAGTGACGGTCTCATCGACACGCTAGCCAATCCTCTCCACCAGAGTCGCAGTGGCCAGGGTGAGGTCTAGGACCCCTCCTCTCACATGTGTTGGCTCCTGGCTGTTGAGGAGAGCGATCTCGGGGAACGTCTCAAGCACGTTGGCTATGTGACGGCCAGCCGCATCCGGTACCCTGCAGGGAGCCAGGATGGGGTGGTGTGCATTGAAGTCTCCCCCTATGATCACTCGGTCGTGTGCTGCGGAAGCACATACCTGGCTGATGTCTAAGCTACTGCAGTGTGGCCTGCTGTACACATTGTACAATTTCAGGGGTCCCCCGGCCAGTTGAATCTCGACGGCAAGAGATTCAACATCTTCTCCACAGTGCGGTGCATCGGCTATTGCGGAGCAGGGAATTGTTGCTTTCACCAGGGTCATCAGGCCTCTTTTGCCATCGGAACGTGGCAGCGCGTAGACGTGATACCCGGCAAAGCGAACGGCTTCCGCTGATAATGTCTCCTGGAGCATGACGATGTCAATGCTCCTTGATCGCACTATTGCGTGGAGGATGGCACTCCTTGAGGAGAAGCCACAGATGTTCCACTGCAGAATACTTAGATTGCGTGCCATGATGTTACTAATTGATAGTTACATCAGAGACATCGTCCATATTCGGGTTGACGGTCGGAGTCTGACAAACTCCATTGTGAGATCCTCACTGCTTGAGGGTCTCCTTCGGCTGTCGGGCTATCCCTGGATCCACTGGGGGTGGAGACCCTTTTGGTAGCTCTGACTTTTCGTCTTTGGGCTTTTTCTCTGGCCAGGCTGTTTCTGTGCATTAGCTGGCTTCTTCTGATTCGGCTTGTGGCACTGAATCAGCCTGGTTAGGCTCTGCCTGTGAGGGCATAACCTGGCTAGGCTCTGCCTGTGAGGGCATAGCCTGGGTTGGAGAGGGGAGGGGAGTCTCGGCCTGGGGTGAGGGAGAGGATTGGGCTGATTTGGCCCTCTCCATCTTCCTTCCCTTTATGCTTTTCACAGTCTGTTTGAATGTCGTCATGGCAACGTCGACTGCCTTGTCCGCCTCTTCCTTGGTCCTGGACAAGGATACTGCCACTGCTGTGACCACAGCAGTGATCAGGATCGACATGTCCCCCTCGGGTCTGGGAGGACCGTGTGGTGCTGTTGGAACCTTTCTTCCTGTGGTTCCTCTGCACTTGCTTTACTTGGGGGAACTCCTGGTTGTCGGAGATCTCCGGTTTCGGCTGGGGGGCAGCTTCCTTCCTCTTAGGAGGTCGGGAAGCCTTTTCGCTTTTGTTCCTCCCCCAGACGTAGGTGCCTGGGGGGCAGGAACAAAGTCTGGTCGCTTTTAGAAACCCTCTTGCCGTTTGAGGGCCGCCTCTTTCCTGACAGAGCAAGCCAGGCTCCAGGCGTGATGCCTCTTGGCACAGTTAGGACATTTGGCTGTTGTGTCCTTTTCTTCTTTATGTGCCTTGATGCACACCTCAGTATTGTGTGCCTTGCTATAGACACCACATTTTGGCTTGGCTGTACAGTTAGCCTGGTGGTGTCCGTACTTCTGGCACTTGAAACACCGAAGTGGTTCAGGCACATAAGTGCGTAGGTGATAGGTACCCCAGTTACCCAGATCAAGGGTGGAGCTTGGGGTACCTTTCATGGTCACCAGGACTTGCCTGGTTGGAGTCTTCCCCTTCGACAATCGGGAAGCCTCCACGACCTGTGGGTGTGATGTTATCACCTCCACATCGTATGAGACTGAGAAGCCAAGTAGCACCATCTTGACTCTCTTCTCCTCGGGGTTCAGTGGCGAGAGGCTCACTTTCCTCCCATCTTTTAACTCCTTTGTCTCCTGCAGGAAACAAAGGGTGGCTTGATCTTTGGGCACGATGATCATGCCCTGATCTCGCGCAACGCGGATCGACAGCCGGATTTTGCGCTGGCTCTCCAATGCCCTTACCATTTGGTAGGCATTGTCGAAGCCTTCGGGTTTAATGGGGACCTTAAATTGCGGGAAACGCCTTGGGGGTCCAGACTCGCCATCAGAGTCGGACTCCGGCCTCGGCCGTTTCGGTCCGCCCTTTCGGCTTTGGGGCTTGCTCGTGGAGGCACCAGCTGTTTCGGCTGGTTCAGCTGGTGCTCCTGATTCAGTCAGTGGGGTCGTCTGAGGGGGGCTCAGAGACCTGCCTGGTCTGGGTGCTGGCCTGGAGGGGCCAGCACTAGAGTCCATCTGTTGGACAATCTGGTGGACAGACATGTTTGTACATGATTTATTCGTCTTGTCCGCCATCTTGGCAGCAGGCGTGACAGTGTCATCCTGTGCTCGGGGTTTTCTTTTGCCACCCGGAGGCACGTGAGGCTTCAGGGTGGCTGCCGTGGTCTGGGCCTTGCACGGGTCGTCAACAGTAAGGTCGGTCTGTGGGGGATTTTGATTAAAATTTTCCATATACTTGGCAGTGCTTCATCCACTCACGCCCCCACCCACCACGGAGTCCAACAAGGGAAGCTGAGTGCTAGAACCAATGTCTAACAGCAACAGGGGTGATGAGTGGATATACGCAGCCAATTAGCCGATTGCACTGGTACACACGGACGGTGTGGGTACCAACGGCAGCATGACTGCTTGACCCTAGCCTCCCGAGGGAGACCAGCCGATTGACCTGACCGGGCCTGGATCAGGCCGCCTGTCTTGCCAGAATAGAGGACCAAAGAGGCGTGTTGCTAGCTGCAGGGCGTACTCGTGCACGGCATCGCTCAACCTCCAGGACTCCCGTCTCCCCGCTCACAAGGGTGCCACGCACGGCAAACACGTGGGTAGGTGTCAACCTCTGGGAGTATCCCAGAGGGGATGCCCTTCCACCTACAGGACATCATTGATGGGAACACTTCTGCTCCTCCCTCAGTGTCAACGGTGTTGATAAAAGGTTCCATATAAACATGCTCAAACGCTACTACGAACGCGGCGAATGCGAGGACAAACAAACCGTGGGTGAGCGCCGTCAAGGCGACGTGAATGACGTCACGGTGGACGATGACGGTGTGACGGTAGCGAGCGTTGCGGTCATTCACAACGAAGAAACCGATGTCGATGTAAACGTAATTCCTAACTATGTACAAACTGAGAATATTACTGATGTTCGTGTAAATGGCGATCTTACGGAAAGACAAAAAGCCGATATCCGAGATATTTTGAGTAAATTTAAATCTGTGTTCACCGACGTTCCAGGCAAAACGAATGTAATTGAGCACAAGGTGAAACTTTATGACGAAAAACCCATAAGGAGCAAACCATACCCAGTTCCGTTCGCGTTGCATAAGGGCATAGAGGAAGAAGTAGAACGTATGCTAAAGCTCGGTTTGGTCGAGTATTCAATGTCTCCGTATTCCACGCCAATGATAGCGGTGAAGAAGAAAGATGGTTCCAATCGTTTGTGTTTAGATTTCAGGAAGATTAATAAGATCACTGTATTTGATGCTGAACCGATGCCGAATCAAGGTGCGATAATGGCTAAAATTTCAAACGGTAAATACTAATCAAAAATTGACTTGTCGAAGGGGTATTGGCAAATACCGCTGGACAAAGATAGCCGCAAAGTAACTACATTTCAGACTAGTAAGGGATTGCTATAGTTTACAGTTATGCCTTTCGGTTAATAATGCGAGCGCTACGTTTAACAGGTTAATGAGGATCTTGTTTGGCGACGTTAAGAATGTAGAGACGTTTGTGGATGATATACTCATACATACCGATAATTGGCAAGATCACATAATGACTTTAGAGTGCGTGTTAACAATACTTAAATATACGGGATTGACAGCGCGTCCATGCAAAACGAGATTGGAAAGTCAAAACATCGAGTACTTGGGCACTGCGTGGGGAGCGGCACTTCGTCTACCACCGACGATAAGATAAACCGTGTCCTCAACATGGCGGTACCGCGGACGAAGAAGGAAGTTCGATCTTTTCTCGGCTTGACGGGGTATTACAGGCAATATATAGCTGACTACGCCACGATTGCATCACCTCTTACTGATCTCACGAGGAAGTCTATACCTAACAAAGTAACATGGGAGATTTGTCATCAAGATGCTTTCGATAAATTAAGGAATGCTCTTGCTAATAAGCCCATATTAAAACTTCCGAACATAAATAGAGTTCATAGTACAAACAGATGCGTCAGACATCGGGTTGGGCGCAGTATTACTACAGGTATGGGAGGACGAGCGATGGCCAGTCATGTTTGCCAGTCGTATGCTGAAGGCGGAAGAAAGAAACTATAGTGTAGTAGAGAAGGAATGTCTCGCGATCATTTGGGCCATAAAGAAATTTTATCAGTATTTATATGGCAAGCATTTTGTGATTGAAACTGACCACCAGCTTCTTAAATATTTGCAAACATCCTGTCAATTGAATGCAAGGCTGATGCGATGGGCAATATTTGCAACAATTTAGATTTAGCGTGAGAAACATTAAAGGCGTTGACACGTCGGTGCCGATTGTCTGAGCAGATTAGGATTTGAGATGGATCTTAGAAATTTTTCAATTTCTTATTTTTGCGGGGAGGTAATTGTCATACCATCTCAGTTCATAATCTGGAAAAAATCGTTAATTAGTGTAACGAGACAGTTCGCGGGCATGACGTCACAGTAGTCTGTGGGGGTATGGGAAGCTTTCGTGGTAGGCCTAGGCAAGGTGAAAAGTCTTTCTAGCAGAGGAGGCCGTGACGATTGTTACGCAGAGGTGTGGTAGTCCCGAGTTGTGGGCCACGCTAGTGTCATGTCGGCTGCTGACAATTTAGTTAGAATCATATATAAGGTATGTCTTATATGTATAAAAGATGTATAGCTTTGTTTTGATATTGTATAAATGTACATTAAGTTGAAATATAAATTACATTGATTAACCCATGGACATGGGAACACGGGTCATTTTTGTATTTCGTTTTTGTTAACGTTCTTTTAGAACTGTGGGCTGAGATACTGAGGGGCTGTACTACCGGCTATAATCTAAGAAGAACCAGCGAGATGGAGACTGGGTGCTGGTCAAGATTATGTGAAGTGCGCGGTAATTAATATGAACGTTGAAAACAATGAACAGTGAAAAGTGAATGTTATAGCCCAAGTCTTTATATGCGTATTATGTTTGTCTTCATTTTTTTTTTGTGTGTGTGTATCATACTTCGTAAATAAAATACTAATAGTATTGCGTCTTTCAATACGACCATCAAAGACAATCACTCTCGTTAAAACGGTGTCTTAACTGTGCCGGCAAACCCTCACTGTAAAAACCAACATCCTTACACACACACACACACACACACACACACACACACACACACACACACACACACACACACACACAATATATATGTGTGTATATATGTATATATATGTATATATATGTGTGTGTATATATATGTGTGTGTATATATATGTGTGTGTATATATATGTGTGTGTATATATATGTGTGTGTGTATGTTGTGTGTGTGTGTGTATGTGTGTGTGTGTGTATGTGTGTATGTATCTATGTGTGTGTGTATGTATGTGTGTGTGTATGTATGTGTGTGTGTGTGTATGTGTGTGTGTATGTATGTGTGTGTGTGTGTATGTGTGTGTGTATCTATTTGTGTGTGTATGTATGTGTGTGTGTATGTATGTGTGTGTATATGTATGTGTACATATATATATATATATATATATATATATATATATATGTATATATATATATATATATGTATATATATATTATATATACATATATATGTATATATATGTTATATATACATATATATGTATATATTAAATATATATGTATATATATATGTATATATATGTATATATATATGTTAAAATATGTATATAATAATATATATGTATATATATGTATATATATACACATATATATGTATAATATATGTATATATATACATATATATGTATATATATAATAAAATGTATATATATACATATGTATATATATACATATATATGTTTTATATATGTATATATAACATATGTATATATTATGTATATAGTATATACATATGTATATATATGTATATATATATATGTAATATATATACATATGTATATATATATATATATACATTTTATATATATACTATAATACATATATATATAACATATGTATGTATATACATATATATATCATATGTATTATATACATATATATACATATAATGTAAAATATATACATATGTATATATATACATATATATTATATATACATATATACATATATATGTATATATATACATATATATATACATATATAGTATATATATACATATTAATACATAATTGTTATATAAAATATAAAATATATAGTATATATTAAACATATATTTTTAAAATATAAATTAAAAATATAGAAAAAACAATATATACATATATTGTAAATATAACTTTTTTAATATATCATATATATGATAATAACACAATATAATAATAAATTACTATATTATCACATTTTAATATATACATATAAATACACTATATATTATAAAACACTATATATACATATAATACACAATATATACTTATATATATAATATATTTTATATATATATAATATATATATATCCATCTATATATACATATATATATATACATATATATGTATATAATAATAACATAATATATAATATATAACATATATAATACTAAATAATATAACATATAATATAACAATAATAATTATATATACATATATATATATATACATATATATATAATATATTTTTATATATTTATATATATATATGTAGACATACATATACACACACATACATATACACACACATACATATACACACACATACATATACACACACATACATATACACACACATCACACACACACACATACATACACACACACATCCCTACACACACACATAGATAACACACACACATACACACACAAAACACTACACACAACATAACACACACATACACACACACATATATACACACACACATACATACACCCACACACATACATACACACACATATATATACACACACATATAAAATACACACACATATATATACATATATATACATATATACACACATATATATTGTTTTGGTGTGTGTGTGTGTGTGTGGTGTGTGTGTGTGTGTGTGTGTGTGTTTTGTGGGGGTAAAGATTTTTGGTTTTTACAGTGAGGGTTTGCCGCACAGTTAAGACACCGTTTAACGAGAGTGATTGTCTTTGTGGTCGTATTGAAAGACGCAATACTATTATTTATTTTTTTTACGAAGTATGATACCACACACAAAAAAAAATGAAGACAAACTTTAATACGCATATAAGACTTGGGCTATAACATTCACTTTTCATTTTCATTTGTTTTCAACGTTCATATTAATTACCGCGCACTTCACAAAATCTTGACCAGCACCCAGTCTCCATCTCGCTGGTTCTTCTTAGATTATAGCCGGTAGTACAGCCCCTCGTATCTCAGCCCACAGTTCTAAAAAAACTTTAAACAAAAACGAAATACAAAAATGACCCGTGTTCCCATGTCCATGGGTTAATCAATGTAATTTATATTTCAACTTAATGTACATTTATACAATATCAAAACAAAGCTATACATCGTTATACATATAAGACATACCTTATATATGATTCTAACTAAATTGTCAGCAGCGACATGACACTAGCGGGGCCCCCAAAAACTCGGGACTACCACACCTCTGCGTAACAATCGTCACGCCTCCTCTGCTAGAAAGACTTTTCACCTTGCCTAGGCCTATCACGAAAGCTTCCCCATACCCCCACAGACTACTGTGACGTCATGCCCGCGAACTGTCTCGTTACACTAATTAACGATTTTTTCCAGATTATGAACTGAGATGGTATGACAATTACCTCCCCGCAAAAATAAGAAATTGTAAATTTCTTAAGATCCATCTCAAAATCCTAATCTGCTCAGACAATCGGCACCGACGTTGGTCAACGCCTTTAATGTTTCTCACGCAAAATTAATTGTTGCATAATTATTGCCCATCGCATCAGCCTTGCTTTAAATTTGGGACAGGATGTTTGAAAATATTTAAGAAGCTGGTGGTCAGTTTCAATCAAAAAATGCTTGCCATATAAATACTGATAAAATTTCTTTATGGCCCAAAATGATCGCGAGACATTCCTTCTCTACACACTATAGTTTCTTTCTTCCGCCTTCAGCATACGACGGGCAAACATGACTGGCCATCGCTCGTCCTCCCATACCTGTATAATACTGCGCCCAACCCGATGTCTGACGCATCTGTTTGTACTATGAACTCTATTTATGTTGGGAAGTTTTAATATGGGCTTATTAGCAACCCTTCAGCATACGACTGGAAAACATGATGGCCAGGGCTCGCCCTCCCATACCTGTAGTAATACTGCGCCCACCCGATGTCTGACGCATCTGTTTGTACTATGATCTATTTATGTTCGGAAGTTTTAATATGGGCTTATTAGCAAGAGCATTCCTTAATTTATTCGAAAGCATCTTGATGAAAAATCTCCCATGTTACTTTGTTAGGTATAGACTTCCTCGTGAGATCAGTAAGAGGTGATGCAATCGTGGCGTAGTCAGCTATATATTGCCTGTAATCCCGTCAAGCCGAGAAAAGGATCAAATTTCCCTTCTTCGCCGGGGTCCCGCCATGTTGGGGACACGGTTTATCTTATCGCGGGGGTAGACGAAGTGCCGCTCCCCACGCAGTGCCCCAAGTACTCGATGCTTGACTTTCCAATCTCGGTTTTGCATGGACGCGCTGTCAATCCCGAAATTTAAGTATTGTTAACACGCACTCTAAAGTCATTATGTGATCTTGCCAATTATCGGTATGTATGAGTAATCTCCACAAACGTCTCTACATTCTTAACGTCGCCAACAAGATCCTCATTAACCTGTTAAACGTAGCGCTCGCATTTATTAAACCGAAAGGCATAACGTAAACTATAGAAATCCTTACTAGTCTGAAATGTAGTTACTTTGCGGCTATCTTTGTCCAGCGGTATTTGCCAATACCCCTTCGACAAGTCAATTTTTGATTAGTTTTTACCGTTTGAAATTTTACCCATTATCGCACTTGATTCGGCATCGGTTCAGCATCAAATACAGTGATCTTATTAATCTTCCTGAATCTAACACAAACGATAGGAACCATCTTTCTTCTTCACCGCTATCTTTGGGCGTGGAATACGGAGACATTAAATACTCGACCAAACCGAGCTTTAGCATACGTTCTACTTCTTCCTCTATGCCCTTATGCAACGCGAACGGACTGGGTAGGGGTTTGCTCCTTATGGGTTTTTCGTCATAAAGTTTCACCTTGTGCTCAATTACATTCGTTTTGCCTGGAACGTCGGTGAACACAGTTTTAAAATTTTACTCAAATATCTCGGATATCGGCTTTTGTCTTTCCGTAAGATCGCCATTTACACGAACATCAGTAATATTCTCGTTTGTACATAGTTAGGAATTACGTTTACTCGACATCGGTTCTTCTTTGTGAATGACCGCAACGCTCGCTACCGTCACACCGTCATCGTCCACCGTGACGTCATTCACGTCGCCTTGACGGCGCTCACCCCACGGTTTGTTTGTCCTCGCATTCGCCGCGTTCGTAGTAGCGTTTGAGCATGTTTATAGGGAACCTTTTTATCAACACCTTTGACACTGGGGGAGGAGCAGAAGTGTTCCCATCAATGATGTCCTGTAGGGAAGGGCTCCCCTCTGGGATACTCCCAGAGGTTGACACCTACCCACGTGTTTGCCGTGCGGGGCACCCTTGTGAGCTGGGAGACGGGAGTCCTGGGGGTTGAGCGATGCCGTGCACGAGTACGCCCTGCAGCTAGCAACACGCTCTTTGGTCCTCTATTCTGGCAAGACAGGCGGCCTGATTCAGGCCCGGTCAGGTCAATCGGCTGGTCCCCCTCGGAGGCTAGGGTAAAGCAGTCATGCTGCCGTTGGTACCCACACCGTCCGTGTGACCAGTGCAATGGGCTAATTGGCTGCGTATATCCCTCATCCCCCCTGTTGCTGTTAGACATTGGTTCTAGCACTCAGCTTCCCCTTGTTGGACTCCGTGGTGGGGGGGGGCGGAGTGGATGAAGCACTGCCAAGTATATGGAAAATTTTAATCAAATCCCCCACAGACCGACCTTACTGTTGACGACCCGTGAAAGGGCCCCAGACCACGGCAGCCACCCTAAACCCTCACGTGCCTCCGGGTGGCAAAAGAAAAAACCCCCGAGCACAGGATGACACTGTCACGCCTGCTGCAAGATGCGGACAAGACGAATAAATCATGTACAAACATGTCTGTCCACCAGTTTGGGCCAACAGATGGCCCTCTAGTGCTGGCCCCTCCGGGCCCAGCCCCCAGACCAGCAGGTCTCTGAGCCCCCCTCAGACGACCCCACTGACTGAATCAGGAGCACCAGCTGAACCAGCCGAAACAGCTGGTGCTCCACGAGCAAGCCCCAAAGCCAAAAAGGGCGGACCGAAAGGGCCCGAGGCCGGAGTCCGACTCTGATGGCGATTTCTGGACCCCCAAGGCTTTTCCCCGCAATTTAAGGCCCCCATTAAACCCGAAGGCTTCGACAATGACTCCCAAATGGTAAGGGCATTGGAGAGCCAGCGCAAAATCCGGCTTTTCGATCCGCGTTGCGCGAGATCAGGGCATGATCATCGTCCCCAAAGATCAAGCACAACTTTTTTTCCCTGCAGGAGACAAAGGAGTTAAAGATGGGAGGAAAGTGAGCCTCTCCCCACTGAACCCCGAGGAGAAGAGAGTCAAGATGGTCTATTGGCTTCTCAGTTCATACGATGTGGAGGTGATAACATCACACCCACAGGTCGTGGAGGCGTCCCGATTGTTTCGAAGGGGAAGACTCCAACCAGGCAAGTCCTGGTGACCATAAAAGGGTCCCCCAAGCTCCACCCTTGATCGGGGTAACTGGGGTACCTATCACCTACGCACTTATGTGCCTGAACCACTTCGGTGTTTCAAGTGCCAGAAGTACGGACACCACCAGGTAACTGTACAGCCAAGCCAAAATGTGGTGTCTATAGCAAGGCACACAATACTGAGGTGTGCATCAAGGCACATAAAGAAGAAAAGGACACAACAGCCCAAAATTCCCAACTGTGCCAAGAGGGATCACGCCTGGAGCCTGGCTGCTCTGTCAGGAAAGAGGCGGCCCTCAAAAAGGGAAGAGGTTGCTAAAAGCGACCAGACTTTGTTCCGCCCCCCCCGGCACTACGTCTGGGGGAGGAACAAAAGCGAAAAAGGGTTCCCGACCTCCTAAGAGGAAGGGAAACTGCCCCAGCCGAAACCGGAGATCTCCGACAACCAGGAGTTCCCCCAAGTAAAGCAAGTGCAGAGGAACCACAGGAAGAAAGGTTCCAACAGCACCACACGGTCCTCCCCAGACCGAAGACATGTTCTTCGACGAGGGGGACATGCGATCCTGATCAAATGCTGTGGTCACAGCAGTGGCAGTATCCTTGTCCAGGACCAAGGAAGAGGCGGACAAGGCAGTCGACGTTGCCATGACGACATTCAACAGACTGTGAAAAGCATAAAGGGAAGGAAGATGGAGAGGGCCAAATCAGCCCAATCCTCCCCTCACCCAGGCCGAGACTCCCCTCCCCACTTCAACCCAGGCTATGCCCTCACAGGCAGAGCCTAGCCAGGTTATGCCCTCACAGGCAGAGCCTAGCCAGGCTGATTCAGTGCCACAAGCCGAATCAGAACAAGCTGAGCCTGCCCAAGCAAGGCCAGCCAATGCACAGAAAAAGCCTGGCCAAAAAAAAGCCAAAAAACAAAAATCAGAGCTACCAAAGGCTCTCCACCCCCCAGTGGATCCAGGGATAGCCCGACAGCCGAAGAGACCCCTCAAACATGAGGATCTCACAATGGAGTTGTCAGACTCCGACCGTCAACCCGAATATGACGATGTCTCTGATGTAACTATCAATTAGAACATCCTGGCACCAATCTAAGTATTCTGCAGTGGAACATCTGTGACTTCTCCTCAAGGAGTGCCATCCTCCACGCAATAGTGCGATCAAAGGGGCATTGACATCGTCATGCTCCAGGAGACATTATCAGCGGGAAACCGTTCGCTTTGCCGGGTATCACGTCTACGCGCTGCCACGTTCCGATGGGAAAAGAGGCCTGATGACCCTGGTGAAAGCAACAATTCCCTGCTCCGCAATAGCCGATGCACCGAAATGTGGAGAAGATGTTGAATCTCTTGCCGTCGAGATTCAACTGGCCGGGGGACCCCTGAAATTGTACAAAGTGTACAGCAGGCCACACTGCAGTAGCTTGACATCAGCCAGGTATGTGCTTCCGCAGCACACGACCGAGTGATCATAGGGGGAGACTTCAATGCACAAACCCCCCCATCCTGGCTCCCTGCAGGGTACCGGATGCGGCTGGCCGTCACATAGCCAACGTGCTTGAGACGGGTTTCCCCCAGATCGCTCTCCTCAAAAAGCCAGGAGCCAACACATTGAGAGGAGGGGTCCTAGACCTCACCCTGGCCACTGCGACCTGGTGGAGAGGATTGGCTAGTGTGTCGATGAGACCGTCACTAGTGACCATTATGGCACTATAACAAACCCCCATGGATAGTGGCCCAGCCGAATACCACGACCGAATCCAAGATGGGAAAAAAGACAAGGCCACTGGCAGGCGTTCCAGAGCGCCTTGGCCCGCTGTCTGAGAAGCAATGAACCCACACAAAGCGGAAATGTGGAAGTGCTACAACCAGACTTGTAAATGCCATTGATGAGGCAGCCTCACTGACCATACCCAAAATTCGGCCGGGTCCCGGAGTCACAAGGACGCCTGGTACTTCAATCACGAGATTAGGGAGGTCAACCACAGGGTAAATATTTGCCGAAAACATTTCCGAAAAGGGAAGAACCCCGACAACCTAGCCTCCTAAGGGAGGCTGTGAGGGACGCCAAGGAAAATGCCCGCAGAGTGAGGCAGGAAAAAGTGGCTGAATGGAGTCTTTTGATCACCGTACCCTCCTCTCAGAGCTATGGCAACGGTCAAGCGAGCCACCAGCCCCTCAGCCCCAGATGCACGCACCACGACCCCCAGGCAGAGGCCAACAGACTGGCGCAGGAGTTTTCTGCGAGAACGAGTAGCGACAGTCTGCCAGCCGAAATGAGGGCAAAACAAGAACGCCTACAACCAGACAGACTTGCTCACATCAGAGAAAGGGCAGCCGAACCCGATAACTCAGACGTTTTTCTTTTCTTTTGAGGGAACTAAGAGATGCACTTTAAAACCAGTTGCAACTCAGCCCCGGGCGACGACGGGATCTCGTAAACCCCCTCATCTCCCGCCTGGGACTGGTAGGTGAGCTTGCATTCCTGCAACTCATCAACAAGTCCTGGGAAACTTCCACTCTCCCCAGAGCTGGAAGAGGGTTACCATAGTTCCCATCCCTAAACCAAAGGAGCCGGGGAATACCGCCCCATCTCTCTCCTCACTGTCTGGGCCCAAAACTGCCGAAAGGATGGTACTGAACCGGCTCCAATGGAAAATGGGAGCCCCACACGAACACCTCCATGGGTTCACCAGGGGCATGAGCACAGCGCACAGCATAGCCACGCTCTTGAGCACAATAAACACGGGCGCATCTGTGGCAGTATTCCTTGACCGGAGAAGGCTTTCGAATTTGGGAAGTCCTCTTGCCCTTCAGGAGAGCCTGATCCAAAAGGAATTAGAGGTAAGCTCTTGGCTTGGATAGGTGATTTCTTTAGGAATAGAACAGCCAGAGTCAAAATTTCCCAAGGGGCACCTATCACAGCACGAGCCACTAGAAAAAGGAACGCCACAGGGTGGGGTTTCAGTCCAGCCCTTTTTAACACACTAATGTCCTGTATCCTCAACATAAACCCTCCCAGTGGGGTGCAAGATCATCTCCCATGCAGACGACCTTGCTATCATCTCCACTGGACCACACTGCCTAAACAAAGCCCAGCGTTGTCTGGACTTGGTATCCGAGGAGTGTTTCAGGACAGGACTAAGATCTCTGCAGCCAAATCCAAAGCCATGGCTCTGAGACAGAGAGTTAAAAGCACAAGTCTGAAAAACCAGGGAATGGACTTGGAGTGGTTCAGGAATACCTGTACCTTGGGGTAAGGATAGACCCCATCCTCTCCTTCCGCCAGGAGGTCCAGTACCTGCTTGACCGAACAAAGGCAAGACTGTCTGTCATGAAAAGCAATGAGTGGAAGACGCAATAGGGGCCAGACACAGAGTACTAAGATCATTCTACGTACATGCTGTCAGGCCCATTTTAGACTATGCCTCGCTCGCGCTGATTGGCAAATTTAAAAGAAAATATAAAGACCGATTGGAGACAGTCCAAAACGAAGCCGCCAGGGTCATTCTGGGTGCCCCAAGGTGGGCGAAGGTCCTCAACCTCCTAGTGGAGACAAACCTTCTCCCCCTGGCCTCACGAATTTATCTAACGGCAGCACAATTCTTATCAAGGTCATCCAGGCTCCCAGGAACACAAGCTAAGACACAAAATAGTCAGACGCCTAGAACAAAATAACGAGCGTTTGCAAACAACTCCTGGCTGTCTCACACAGCCAGGACGCTAATACGCCATCAGCTCAAAGAACCGCTACTGGCCAAGGGGATGGACTCCCACACCCTGACTTTGTCGAAGCTCCGCCCTGGGCACAAACCCCGATAGAGTTTCCCGGGCATGAGACTGGCAAAAAAAGAATGAATATTGTACGCCTAGCCTAAAGGCAGAAACCCAGAGGGTCACTGCAACCATCACCCCTCCGGGAGCCGAACATATTACACGGATGGATCGGTCGATCCCTTGACCCACACTGCAGGCACCGGCTTCGCAGCAAGGGATGCCACAATATCCATGAGGGTAACAGACAACGCCTCCCGCTACAGGCAGAGGCAGTTGCTATCATGGGAGCACTGAGTCACGCGTCCGTGAGGGAAGGACACGTGGTCATACACACAGACTCCAAAGGAGCCGTCGACTGTCTTCAGCAGCGCTCACCCACTGACAACATCTACCTCCTGACAACCATCCGCACAATAGCATAAAGGATGCTTGCTCAGGGTAGAAGAATTATCATAAACTGGGTTCCCAGCCATATAGGGATCAGAGGCAATGAGATTTCTGACAGATTAGCCGAAATCGGGCCCGGGGGATGCCCCCCAAATCCCATGATTTAAAACTCAGAGCCGAAATTTTCTTAGGAGGAAGTGTACGGTGGCGGGAACTCCTTCTCCTGCACCTTCACAGAGAGGAAACGAGATACTCCCCCCCGGCCAGCTGGTACTCAATGCCACAGGCTATGAACCACTGGCACTCTCTGAAATAAACAACAGAGGTACCGAAGGCATTCTGCACAGAATGCGCCTAGGTTTCCACTGTGCATGGAAGATTATACAAACCATAGAACGAGAAGAGAGGTGTTGCATGCATTGCGGCGAGCCAAAAGCCACACTGTACACTACTTGGAGAATTGCGTGCACACGCAATTCCTAAGACAAACCCCACAGAACACAGCCGTCGTGCTGGTAAAGAGATTATGCGAGATGCTTACACCACGGCTACAGGAGCGCCTGCTGGCAATCCCACCGCCACGGTAAGCACCGAGTGTCAGACCAACAAATGAGACAGCCATAAAAAGCTGACACAGGCCGGGCCATAAGTGAAAGGCCCGGGCGAAGCCAGAACTTTGCAAATCTCAAGCAAGCAAGCAACACCGTTGACATTTATCATGTAATTCCATTTATTTATTTTCTTTACTACACTGAATGGGCCTCGCCAATGCATTAGTAATTTATTACTATTAGTAGGCAGCAATAGTAAAGCTTTATCGCCTTCCTTCAAATACCTGTCTTTCGCCTTCCTGTCATGATAATACTGATAGGAATCGCCTGCCTTCTGCAGTTCTTCCTGGGCTAATTTGCAGGTCTCCGCTAATCATCACGCAAATGATTACATATTCATACGATTGTCCTAATCTCGTCCGTAATATTTCGCTCGTTCGCTTCCCACAAGTCCTTCAACAAGCTAAGTGGCCCTCGAACGGTATGGCCATAAATGAGCTCGAATGGCGAAAACTTGGTGCTGGCCTGCGGAACATCACGATATGCAAATAATAACGGAGCAATATACCTAGGCCATTGTTTCGGTTGCTCTACGCACATTCTCTTTAACATTTTCTTTAGCACTCCGTTAAATCTCTCTACTAATCCATTGCTCATTGCATGGTACGGAGTTGTGCCAATACCCTTTACTGTAAAAAACCTTTAAAATTTCCCGCATCAACATCTGCCCGAAAACCCTGACCCCCCCCTTATACTCAGATCTCCCTTGGGTCCGACTTGCTAACACCACGGGAAACTTACCTAGTTT
>NC_051386.1:57197779-57210830 GCF_015228065.2 Penaeus monodon | reverse complement strand
AATATTTTAAATATATAATATAATTATTATAACATTTATAATAATAATTAAAATATATATTTTATTAATAATTTTATATATTAAAATATTATATATATATTATAAATATAATTATATAATATATATTATATAATATAAATATATATATGTAATATTTATTATTAATATACATTTAAATAATATTATATTTTAATTAATAATTTTATAGATAGTTATATATATATTATTAATATTATATTATTAAATTTTAATTATATAATATTATTAAATATAATATAATTAAATTTATTATATATTATAAAATCAAAAATTTTTAATAATTTTTAAAATTTAATATTAAAATATATATATAATACTTATTATATTATTTATTATATATAATATTTATCATGAAAAATATATATTTTATATTTAGATAAAATTTTATTATTAAATAATTATATATATATAATATATATTATATTAAAATTTATTTATATAACACAAAACCCCCAAAACCCCAAAAAACAAACCCAAAAAACAACAAACCCAAAACATATAAATATATAAATAATTTGTAGTAATTTTAAATTTTATATTAAATTTTATTTTATTATTTATATTATAATTTATAATAATTAGTATTTTATTATTTTAGAAATATAGATTTAATATATAATTTTTAATTTTATTTATTAAATATATTATTTAATTATTAATATATTTACATATATAAGATAATAAATTATTATAAAATTTTTAAAAATATATATATAACTATGAAATATATATTTATAAAATATAATAATTATATTTTAAAATTTATATATAATAATTAATATAGTTTATATATAATATTATATTTATATTTTAAATATAATATTTTTAAATATAATTTTATATATAGTAAAATTATTAATATAAAATTAAAATAAAATTTTAATATATGAATATATATTTAAAATATAAAAATATATTATATTAAAATAAAAAATATATATTTATATATACAAATATAACAATATATATATATACATTATAAATACATATATTAATAAAAACACATATATACAATATTTATTATATATATATTATTATATATAATATATATATAGAGAGAGGAGAGGAGAGAAGAGAGAGAGAGAGAGGAAAAGAGGGGAGAGAGAGGAGGAGAGGGGAATAAATAATGTTTTAAAATTAATATATATACATACATATATTACCATATAAATACATAAATATATATACACATAATAATACATAACATACAAATACATATATATAATATATAAATATAAAAAAATTACTTATATAAATATAGTACATAAATATTATCAATCCAATGTTAAATATAAATGCATTTATATAAATATATTTAAAAAAATATACATAGCATATACAACACATTATTATATGTTTTACGTATATATCATACATATGTACATACATATAAGCATATAC
Source organism: Penaeus monodon (assembly GCF_015228065.2). Lineage (NCBI taxonomy): Eukaryota > Metazoa > Arthropoda > Malacostraca > Decapoda > Penaeidae > Penaeus > Penaeus monodon. The sequence goes on along the minus strand of NC_051386.1, from coordinate 57,209,390 downwards.
ATACATATAGCACTATATACATGTACCATATACATACATATACCATATACAACACTTTGCAATCCAACAAAAACTACATAAAAAAATACAAGCATACAAACAAACATAGAAGCATAAATACATACAAAGAAGCAAACAAACATACATACAAGCATACATACATACAAACAAGATACATACAACTACAACAAAATACTACAAATATATATTTTATATATATATATATATATAAAATATATATGTAATGTATAGTATATGTTTGGTATAGTGTATTGTGTAATGGTATTTTGAATGTGTAAGGTTATGTGTATAGTGTTGGTATATGTTAGTATTTTTATTTATATATATAATTTTAGATATATATATATAATATATATATATATATATATATAATAATATATACATCATTAAGGTTACTAACCTGGTGTTATTTGGACGGAACCGGGGGTTGGGCTGAGACTGCTGTGGCTCCCTCTCCGGTGACCCAAGATCTCCATCAGTTAGTGTATGCGGAAGACATGGTGTCGTTCCTGTGCTGTTATTGACAGATTGTCGCCCCATCCCCTTTCGGATATTTACGGGTTTTGGCCACTACTATCCATAACAGACCTGTGTAAAATTACTGATGCCTGAGTGCCCTATCAGCCTGGGGTGACAGATCCTTCTTCAACACACCTACTTTGAGCGTTGACAGGACACCCCTTCCTGCGTTTCAACACTGTTTTAGACCTATTTTTGCCTCTTTTCTTCTTTTTTATTTTTTCATGGCCAATCGCTGCTCCGGCTTCCAGTTTTCACCCCCCCCTTTCCTTTTTCCCTGTGATCACCATACCTCTTGAACATCTGATCTCAGCCAGATGGGGGGTTTCAATTTCATTAAATCTAAACCTTTAACTAAAGCAGAGTCTGGCAACTGTTTTACATCACTCCAACACAGCTGCATTGTTTTAAATTTTCTGCACAAAATGAATTCCAGGTCTTGGATTGAAAGTGTTTTCCTCCCTTGCTCCCTTTCAACCGAAACGTTCTTCCTCTAACTCTGCTAGTTCGCATCAAGATCTGCATCATCAATAGAACATCTTTTCAAAAAAAACTGGGGCTGGGTTGACGTCACTGACATCTGGTAGAGATCCTTGAGGGTTGCCTGACTTTCTTTCTTTCCTACAAGCGCATTAGCGCTTTTAATTATCTACATTACAAGGGCAGGGCTAAATATCCGGAAAAACCAGGAAACATATTAACAGCAGCTCCCCCCAGTGGGAGCTTGACTTACAGTATTACTGACAGAAGGGGTTGAAAAATGTATTTCTAGATACAATAAAAAAGATTTTTTCCATGCCCTTGTGCTCAGCAGTTGGTGGACATTTTCAACCTTTGGGAATTTTAAAAAATACTGACTCTCCATCACAATGGGAGGGTTTTTTCTGTAAAACAGAAAAAGCATTTTCCAGACTATAGCGGTTTGGATAATCTGGTACACAACCGTCCTTTAGGGCAGAGTGTCTAACTGTTCTAGACTTAGGGCTGGAAGCAGTTTGCTCTTTTTTCCCCGAGTTTCCCTTTCACTAGATCCACATTGCAAACCCTTTCCCCTTTTACAATTTCCCGTTTCACTTTGTTCAGTTCCCCTTAAAATAGAAGCACCTAGTTGGGGGCCATTTCCCCCACCTTCCCCTCCACTCTGCCCCACATCAATGATATCGGGATGTCTTGTTTCATGTCCACTTGCTAGACCTCTGTCTGGTGGAACACTTGCTGGTACTACATCCAGAGGCCTAGAAGCAATAACATCAAGTCCTCCACACACTAACTCTTTTTCTTCTAAACTTCCAGGCTCTTCAGAAACTAGGTCTCCAACTCTAACATTGCCATCATATTCCTCAGGGCCATAAGGTTTTCCTGTGGCACTTTTTGCGTTTCTGAGCCAGCACTGTTTGCATCCTCAACTGGTTGCTTAATACTGGAATCTTCTAATGGTGCAGCCTCTGGTTGTTCTGGAGGAGGTAAGTTTGGAGGTATGTCTGCTGCAGAAACAGCCATTGCAGGCCACAGGACTTCACCAGCTCCTGATGGCTGGTTTGCTGAGAGGCCTTCAGACCTAACACCAGCAGCTGGCACATTTCTAATGTGAGGCTGATGTATTAGCTGCTGTGGTTGAAACTGAAGCTTTTGGTGAAATGGCAGAGTTGACTGCGGGCTGGAACATGCAACAGCCTGCTGGCTGTCATCATTTTGACCATCAGGTGGGCTCCGTGTTCCAGGTGGCTGCGATATACCACCCATTACAGCCCCACACCAAGGCTGCTCCCCAGGTCTGGGACCTGCTGCCTGTGGCTGTAGCGGCTCACTCCAGCCACCAAATGCCCCTAGTCCTACATTGTGACGTGTGGATGCTAGGGGTAAAGCACCACCTCCATCAGGTTGAAATTCAAGTTGAAGTTTATCATACTGGCCAACAGAAACACTTTCATCTGAAAAGATAAGTCACATATAGTTAAAGATCTTCTGATCTATCATAATTAATTTAAACTATGCAGGATAAGGACTCTCATACAATATCATCTAAACCTGCAAATAAATAACTTTAGATATGTTGTTAAAAAATTCATAAGAAACCAAAATAAAAGCAAAAAAGTACTTCCTAAAAGGGAAGAGAATTTGTTGAGTAATTACACTTTCTTACCAAATAACAGCTAGCAAGAGACACCAAAACTGTTTATTCATAAGAACATCAATCACTGTTTGCACATCCTAGAAAAAAACAAGGACTAACTACATGTTTAACTTAAATAATAATGGCCATTCCTTTGAACTCCAGGAGTAAAAAGATTGATGATGATTGATGATGATTGATGATGATTGATGATGATGATTGATGATGATGATTGATGATGATGATGATGATGATGATGATGATGATGATGATGATGATGATGATGATGATGATGATGATGATGATGATGATGATGATGATGATGATGATGATGATGATGATGATGATGATAATGATAATGATGATAATGATAATGATGATAATGATAATGATGATAATGATAATGATAATGATGATAATGATAATGATGATAATGATAATGATAATTATAATGATAATGATGATAATGATAATGATGATAGTGATAATGATGATAATGATGATAATGATAATGATGATAATGATAATGATGATAATTGATAATGATAATGATGATAATGATAATGATGATAATGATAATGATGATAATGATAATGATGATAATGATAATGATGATAATGATAATGATAATGATGATAATGATGATAATGATAATGATGATAATGATAAAAACAAAAAATATTTGCAGAAAAAGAGATAATAATAGTGTAGAGGGGAGGCATGGAGCCTTAACACCACATGTGTGCTTATATGAGTTAGGCCTATAAACTACACACTTGGGAGAATCACCACTCAAGCAAGCTTAAATGCCCGGATTTTGGGCCAGTGAAACATCCAGGACTGGTTACAATACTCAAAATTTTGAGTTTTGAGTGTTAGTCTTTGGAACAGACTGTAATGTACAATACAGTACTTGGGTTATGAAGATAGTAAATGGATATACAGATCAGAACAAAACAAAAAAAATCTAAAAGAAATATATTTTCAAATACTGAAGCATGCTACTTGAATAATAATTAAAAACAACTGTACAGCCACAAAATAAATAAATAAATTTTAAAAAAAATCAAATATCTACAAATAGAAAAAAAAAATCTATCCCTATAAATACAGCACATGATTCTGAATGTGAACTCAACATGCCCTGACAACATGGCAGTCAAGAGGAAACCCCTGGCAAAACTATCTGAATGGCCAAACAGAGGCAGTAGTGACAAATATCACAATACAGTGCATTTGGCAGTTTTTTTTTATAGTATTTCATGGAATGAGATGTAATGCTTGGTTGCCAGGGTATAATGACTTTACATTTAGGCCTAGACTCAAGTGCCATAACCAAAAAAAAAATGGATTCACAGACCTTCATCTAACTCGAAGTCATCCAACACTTTATCAAGGTCAACGGCAAACTTCTCCATGGTGGTTTCCTGTCCTTACACCAGTCTGTAAAATTTATATGAAACACTATTTTTTTTTAAATGAAAAAAGCATAGATCCCTAGAAATAACTTGTTACACAAAATACAGCAATGGCTATTCTCAGATAGGCATGTATTCTGGAGGAAACAAGTAGTGTCCAAATTAGATTAGTTTATGCTAAAATTATTCTATCAAGAAAATCTCATCCTGGTGTTCACAGAAAGTTCTAAACTTTACCAATAGTTTCTTTCTTAGGGCTTTAGAACACAGTTGCTGAAAATTGTTTTAATATAGCATTACTGCATATCAGTATTCTACATAACCAAGAGGTACATGTAAAATCATCAAAAGGGCCTCTGTACTGATACTAACCTTCATATCTAATTCAGGGTCTGTTACGTATTGGTTGCTTCAACAGCATTCAATGTGACCTGCTAGCAAAATGAGGCATCTCCTTTAGGTGTAGCACCTGAAATATACCAAGAAAAGTTAAGACTTTAGTCAATTAACCTCAAAATGGGTGTCATTTAAAATATAAACACATACATTACATGTTAGTATGTCTATAAACATGTAAATGTATGTGTATAAGTATATATGTATACACAGATATCATCTTTATATTCTATTACACTAACTTTTTTTTACATATCTATGAACATACTGCCAATGTTTCTAATAAAACAAAACAAAACAAAACAAAACAAAACAAAAAAATGACACCAATTGTTTTCCACAGAATTCCAAGTATATACCAATATATATCAATAAAATACCATGAAGTAGGGGGAGGAAATTGAAGTATTGTACCTTTTTCTATTGTATGTCATTTAGTTAGATGTACTTTACACTTTAAATATATTAGCATTATGTTTATGAAGTGATACAAGTAAAAACATATTTGCTTCTCCACTCAAACGTATAAATGGTAAAGCAATTTACAGGCAAAGTCTGCACGGCTAAATAAAGATATTTCTGATCAGGCGGCTTACAGGGATTTAAATGTTTTTCTTTCATACAATATCTCGTTTCACCCCATCAGACACTTTTGCATCTATTTCTACAATTTTCACAGAGAATATCTGCTTCCATGCGGTTCAAAAAAGGCGTACATACTACTATCACGTACAGAAAAAATGTGCACGTCATATGGTCATGTGCGCAATTTGCCACAAAGAATAAGAAGCCTGCCAACAGCACAACGCTCAAGATTTTTAACTCCTTTTCCACTTTCTTTGTACCCCGAACTTAAGAAGTATTTATCTTTTTTTAGTATATCTAAAAGCATCTCCTCAGAATAGGATTAAATCTAGTATATGTTGATGCTGTTTGAACTTTCAATTCAGGCTCTGTTTTGTCAAGTCACTATAAAAAGAAACAAGATTATGATATTGCACAATAATATTACAATGAAAAATAAGTATATGTACACAGCGCACACCAAATAGTACTCCCTCAAATTAGAAACAAAACTATTTCTTGAAAACAAAGTAGGCCTTCCTTATCAATTATGTTCGATACATATAGCATATAATCTAATTCACCGATGCATGTGAGCGCATGAATACACACACTGTCTGCTGTATTTCTAGTTTAACGACTTTGTGCTTAGTCACCAAGGAGTTAATTACTACCTTATCTCAAAACATTCCTTGAATTCTTGAAATTAATAGATTCTACTCTAATTACTATCATTACTGTTATTAATATTTCTATCATTAATATTATCATCACCATTAATAACAATAATGATTATAATTAATAATAATAATAATAATAATAATAATAATAATAATAATAATAATAATAATAATAATAATAATAATAATAATAATAATAAGAAGAAGAAGAAGAAGAAGAAGAAGAACAATAATAATAATAATAAAAATAACAATAATAACAATGATAATAACAATAACAATAACAATAACAATAATAACAATAACAATAACAATAACGATAACGATAACGATAACGATAACGATAACGATAACGATAACGATAACAATAACAATAACAATAACAATAACAATAATAACATAATGATATAACAATAATGATAATAACAATAATGATAATAACAATAATGATAATAACAATAATGATAATAACAATAATGATAATAACAATAATGATAATAACAATAATGATAATAACAATTATAATAATAACAATTATAATAATAACAATTATAACAATAATAATAACAACAATAATAACAACAATAATAAAAACAACAATAAAAACAACAATAACAATATGATTTTCTTTTGACAATTCAAGGGATGGAGTGAACAGGTAAGATCAAACAGGCCTCTTAACTCTTTGGTAAAGAAGTTCCAATGCGGCCACTTAATGTGCAACAGAAATTAATAAAACAATACCACAGTGGTCAAGCCATATCCAATCCAGTACCATTGAAATAAGTTACAATAATATAAAAACAATGGAACACAAAAAAATTGTCCTGTGAAAATATGTGATCTGTTCACTTTCAATTCTTAGGAAGCCTTGATTTGTAACACAATGCAGATTAAACCTACCTAGGGGTTTGGGACAGTGGTCTAATTAAATCCAGTAGCATTTAGTACAATAATCTTTGCCACAGAAATAACACTGAACTAGTTACATGCCTATCTAAAGCTACATTGATAATATCATTAAAAAGTACAGTATATGCATTATTTGCCCTTTTTTTACCTTCTGTTCCACTAGTTTCATAAACAGACTAATAGAAATGCACTTAAAATTAAAGAAAAGTTATTCCATCACTTCAAAATAGTGGGGGGGGGGGATGCACCACAATTTCCCATCCTTAATTTAGTTATACTTACTAACACAGACTGATACTCAACCTTAAACAAAATGACTGGCACATTACAAATATGTTTTTGTAAGTAAGTTCCTGACCTCAAAGCCTCCAAACCAATTCTCAAAAGTAAGTATTCTTTGAAAATATGAAGAGTACAAGAACTATTCCAAAAATGAAAATCAACAATACACAAACTTAAAAAAATGATATAGCAATACACAGGAAATATTGCTTTGGTAACAGAATGTAGTGGAGTAGAGCTGGGAAATCCATAATGACACTATCACTACAAACGATGATAATTAACATATACCTGTATAAGTCCATTCTTCAAGCAAACCTATAAAACAAAGGGTGCACTTATGGGGGGGGGTCAAATATGGGAAAAAAGTTTGTGTGTGTGTGTGTGTGTGTGTGTGTGTGTGTGTGTGTGTGTGTGTGTGTGTGTGTGTGTGTGTGTGTGTGTGTGTGTGTGTGTGTGTGTGTGTGTGTGTGTATGTGTGTGTGTGTGTGTGTGTGTGTGTGTGTACACATGTATATGTGTATATGAATGTACATGTGTATGTGTCTATATGAATGTACATATGTTTATGTGTGTGTATATGCATGTATCTGAGTGTGTACATTTATGAATATGTGTGTCTGCATGTGTGTATGCATAAATGTCTGTCTGTCTGTCTGTCTGTCTGTCTGTCTGTCTGTCTGTCTGTCTGTCTGTCTGTCTGTCTGTCTGTCTGTCTGTCTGTCCATCTATCTATCTATCTATCTATCTGTGTCTGTGCCTCTGTCTGTCTGTCTGTCTGTGTCTGTTTGTCTGTGTCTGTTTGTCTGTGTCTGTTTGTCTGTGTCTGTTTGTCCGTGTCCGTCTGTCCGTGTCCATCTGCATTTGTCTGTTTTTAAAATATCCATCAATCAATCCATCTAAATACACACACAATACACATATACATACACACACAGTAGATGCGAGTGTTCTACTGGTTCTCTACTGATTATCTCTTTAGTACAGTACAAATGCATTATGCTGGTACTGCAGTCAATCATTGTCATGGTAGTATCAGCTCACACACCCACATGCAGCTGACTAGTGTGTGGTGAAACCTACACAAATATAATGGTTTCTCACTCAGACAGTATTGCTTGTCTACTAGTCTGTAGCCTATATAAAAAGAAAAGCAATAATGTCAATTATTTGAATTCTGTGACATTTCCTATGTATTGATTGACTGCAGGTGACTGATAGGGAGATTAATACAAGGGATGAAAGCATCTGTTGTCGGAGTAAAGAATTCATCCCTTGTATCTATGTATCTATGTAGCTTCTTCCCGTTTTCATCCCTAGATTACAACATGATTTTTTTCAACATGAGTATCAAAACCACACTTACTGTAATGCTACAAAGTATACAATTTTTTTCACAACTACCACAAATCTGTCAATTTGGACACTGTAAAGTGAGTAACAAATTTAAAATCAGTATCAACCTGAGAAGTACTACATTTTTGGAGTATTTTTTTTTTTTTACTACATGTAACTGATACTCTACTTTCAACAAACTTTTAAATAATGAAAAATTCCTTTTTTTTAAGTACTTCCAAGAGAAATTGGGTAACAGGAGTCAAAACTTGCTGCTGTATAATTGTTCATAAGAATTGTCATGTAGTTTAAAACATAAAACAAAATAAATTTTAAAAAGGGCTTTATGATTTTGGACAGACCAGGAATGTCTACATTAAGAAAAAAATATATGTATATAAAAATAAAATATTGTGTCCTAACTTTTTCTTTTAAAAAAAATAAAAAATACAAAAAGAACAGAAATCTTTAATAAAAAGACTGCTAAGCACCCATAACTTTTATAAAATGTGACAAAAAAGTGTAAGCCATCAAAAACTTCTCTACTGAAAGCTCTTCATTTCTATTGATTGTTAGAGGTATTTATAAACATTTATCATGAAAACACATAAAAAATAGTCTTTGTCTGGAAACAGGGTGTTTGTCTGATAACCTTCCTATAACATTTACCAGTAGCACATCAAATGTACAATAAACGGTGTCATACAACATCTTCAACTTGACTCACATAACAGGCAGGTATACTTAATACATATATGAGGGTATATACATGTGAAATTCACACTCACACTTCATACAACACAGATTTTCTATTCACAAATATATTCTGGTATATGAATAAAAAAATCTGAGTAACATAAATTCAAATTTCACTTCATATGTTTTCACAGCAACTATTCAGTGATTTTGTGAGAGAGAAGGGTAAGTAGCTACTATACAAATAACTGATGGGAGAAAACTGAAATATACAAATGTTAGGAAAGCACTTCATCAAAGATGCTTCATTTAACAAGATAATAAAAATAAAAAATAAATTAGAAAGCAATTTACTCTGATATCAAAATACCAGGACTTACAGTCAGGTCAAGGTATCCAATCTGCATGTATAGCACTCTCTCATCACAATTCTTTATGCACTGGCGACCCTTTTGGCACATACCATGCATTTAAATAAAAAGCCTTTCCATTCTGTCACACAACCCCAGAGATGGGAAAAGTAATGCCACTTTAAAGGACTATGAAATCAGAGATCTTGATTCTTGAAAGCAATTTCTTATAATTCAGTGATTGTTATTCATTATCTTTACCTATGAAAAATGCAACGTTTTGCACAAGTTTTTATCTCTCTCTTTTTTTTTTCATTTACTATCTGATTTAGAAATTTAGCTAATTTGTCATTAATCATAACAGCCATAAAAACTAAAATGTGTTTTTAAAAATCTAATCAGTGTAACATGGATGGCATCACTGATAAAGAGATTGAACAGGATCAGGGTTTCTTGAAAATACATACAGAATTCGCTTCTTAAATTTATTTCCTACTTATCCACTCAGAACAGCCTATGTCTTTTCCACTTTGGCAAGGCAAACAAACCCTCACCTACATATTTTGCAGAATGTGCTCTGGTTGTTATTTGACAATAAACCACCTAGAACATCTAGAAGCTCTACCTTTTCTAATCACACTTTGTGAAATGCTTTTGTGGCCTTTACTTTGCATCAAATATAGGTCTCAATGATCACTCGAGTCACTGTGGGTTTTATCACATTTTTGTCGGATTACACTGAAACAAGTAAATGCAGACACAAACAGTAAAGCCACAAATAAAGGAAAATAAAGGAAAAATATAAAGCCCACTCATAGCCTAAGTCCACTCGGTGCTCCCGAGTTTCAGCTGTCTTGCTGTGCACACGGAGGTGAATACAATGTTTCCCAGGGGGTGTTGCATGCAGAACCCCCCATCAACCCTCCCCTCAGATTTTTCCCAAAGGCACGCCCAGTCACAGATTGTTCAATAAAGTTTGTCACGTGGTATTGGAGACTTAATCTCCAGCCAGTGTAACCATACTGTAAAAAATTACTCTAAATTCTTGTTGGGAAGTAATCAGGTACAATAGAAACATGATCTATTTCTTTTTTGGGCATGATTCTGAATTTTAACTTATCACAAAACAGTAAACAAAAGTAAAGAAGCCATAAAGTAACACCAAAAATCTGTTGTAAAGTATGTATCACTTTGCACTCAATTTGTAAAGTTGTGAAATGCAACCTATCTATGCTCCATTATAAGAGGTAGACTGTTACATGGAGTGAAATGTTAATATTTACTTTATCATTAACATTATTAATCATAAATCACTTTTGTTATTTTTGATGTGGGATTACTTAGGCAACCATTATTCCTTTGTGGTGTGATTTTTTTTTCTTTTCTTTTTTTTTGTTGATAAAAAATATATATTAATTGCGCACATGTGGTTTCCAAACCTGGACAAAATTTCTAGATTTTCAATTACAAATTCTGAGAAAGGGTCCTTGGAAGGTTCAGATTAATAGTTTCACCAAAGCCCTGTTGTGACATATTTGTAATCAAAGAAAATCTCAATATAAACCTAAGATAACCTAACCTAGCTTAGCCTAGCCATACCTGTACAACCTAATTTAACCTAGAAAGGCTGGAATTTCCATTACCTATTGTTTTCACAACAGAATATGCATAATGAACAACTTAAATAAAATGGGTCACAACACTACAATATACATATCCAAAAATGAGTGAATTCATTAACTGTTTTCACATTATCAATGTTATTTGTATCACAGTGAATGAAAATATAGCTAAGATATACTTTTCTTAATAATTTCTATTCCTGCCGAAGTTATATGTATATTCTGACGACATAAAGAGTACGAAACCAATTCAAAGAATTGAGTGTTGTGTATGTATACTACAAACCAGAAGACACTCTCTCCACATATACTGCACTTTCTTTTCCATCTTATGCTTCCTGCCCTTTAGTCCCAAGATGAACATGGCAAGATTGCGCAAGCAAGAATGACAAAACTGCAACATCTGTGTGCATTACAAAAGGAATGAAGTTTACGCCAAATTCTTGATACCCTGAGCCTTCTCCCAAACAATATGCGCTCAATTCACTTCCCAAATGTCTTCACCCTTTTCCTTGTAACTAATAGAATTTGACTCAAAAAAAAATTAGGAGGAAAATAGCCTCAAATGGGAAAAAAACAACTCACCAGAACACATCTGGAAATCCCCAGAGACAGAGAGCAAACAGAACAGAAAAACATCCCAAAGATATAACACCATCCTAAACAAATACTGAAAAGAACTAAACGCACTGTTTGTTATGAT